>NW_026045745.1:0-5000 GCF_023898315.1 Schistocerca nitens
GCCGGGCGCGCATTGTTCGGCCGCTCTACAGCGTATCGCGTTGGCGGCCGGAGATGGGTGCCGTGATGGGTGCCAGGCGGACGGTGTCGGCCCACCGGTCGGCGCGTCGCGTGGAGGCGGCGGTGTCGGGCGGTCAACGGTACGTTTTCGCCGTCCCCCCCGGCGTGTGGTAACACAGCGTCCACCGCCGTACGGTGAACGACAATACCTCTAAACAATGGATGTGAAATAAAATATAATAACACATGATGCTTCGCAAGAAAATAGACGTGGGATAGGGTGTGTCGTTGGCAAGTCCCCGGGGCGGCTAGTGTGGGTGGTGATAAGTCTGTAGACAGCGAACTAGACGGCAGCAATAAATAATGCCATATAAAGAAGGGGAGAATGGTGGCAGCACACCGACGTATGTTACATACGACAGCGCCATCTGTGAAATAGCCAGGCCACTAGGGCGTCTATTTGGGACGCCACCATACCGCCCCCTGTGGGACGACGTTGACAGTGCACCGAGGGGCACAAGAACGACATCTCTCGGAATGTGACGACACTACATTGACATGCAGCCCAGATACGACACCTCCATCTACAGGAAGTGAACGCAACAACGCCAACCACACAGCATCGCCACCTATGAAAATACGACGAAACCACATGCAATACAGCCATCTACGCGAATCTGGCAACACTACATCCACCATGTCGAGCGCACCACAAACAATAACGCCATCTAGGCCTCCTGCAACGGCGATACCGCCATCTATGAGACGCCAAGCTGAATACGACATCGATGGGCGCACAGTACACATTGTCCGACGCCACCCACAAAGACGGCATCCTCTGTCCACCCCAGGAGCCCCGACGCCAGTGCCTGCGCCGCAGAAAGTGGTCGACCGACAATCACTCCACCCGCACCCGTACGTGCTCCACCCCAACAGCCCAACTCACAACTCCAGCGGATGAACGGCGGACTCTTCTCGCAGTCGTAAGTTGCAATCCACCCCTATATCGTCCGTTTCATGAAGAGTTTAATCAAGATGCGAAATTCCCGCTGTCCTACACATGCTCCAAGTCTGTGCGCGATTGCGTTGCTCAGTACGGATTCCGATGCCGAGCGATCAGCTAGAAAGCGCCCCAACCATGTCGATCCCATGGCGTTGCACTCGCAGTCGCAAAGACTCTGGGCAATGGCTAAAAGCGCTCCGCAATATATTACTCAGACGGGTAATGACGGTCCGAGCGCTCAGCGTCAGGAGAGCGTTCCTGAGCCCTGACCCACAGGCAGGGTGTAGCGTATCCCACCCGCAGACATGTGACGTTGTCACACGACCAGTTGTCACTAATCGACTGATTGCCGATAATCATATGCCATACACCGGGAAAGCTGCCGCGAGGGGTAGCTACGTAGTGCAGTCGCACCTCTACTACTGTACAGAGATAGAACACCGCGTGACCGCAACCAGATTAACTGATACATGGCGCTGATTACTAATAGATGCAGAGCCATCGGAATATAGATGGCATACGACATACAACAGTCCCTATACATGCTGACAGTCTGTGCACACATGCGAACTACACGTCACCCAGACACTCTATCACACACTACTCTCTGCCTGTAACAGACACAGACAAAATATCTAAGCACCAGCATGGAACAACATCCAGTGCATCCTCTCCGCCACATTACACAATTCACACTATGATAACAAAACCAGGAGGTCCACCCCAAAAACAGAATATCTCACTCTTCCAACAACCATCATTACTCAGATAAGCCACAAACACCCACACATGTCCTACACAGGGGTGCAACCAACACCACCACACTGCCTTGTCTCACAGCATATAGGCAATGGCAGAATGAAAGACACAGGTCTGCCACTCCCTTGCCACACCCACGGAACCGGCGCACCACCTCCCCTGAGCCAAAGGTGCATCCTGACGTGACACATCTCAGGGTGCCTCAGGCGTCCACTTACCATCATCACTATGAACGAACCTCGTCCCCTCCCCCCTCATACACCATCCCTTAACCTAACCTATGTTGCACCTTAACCTAACCTATGTTGCACCTTAACCTAACCTATGTTGCACCTTAACCTAACCTATGTTGCACCTTAACCTAACCTATGTTGCACCTTAACCTAACCTATGTTGCACCTTAACCTAACCTATGTTGCGCCTTAACCTAACCTATGTTGCGCCTTAACCTAACCTATGTTGCGCCTTAACCTAACCTATGTTGCGCCTTAACCTAACCTATGTTGCGCCTTAACCTAACCTATGTTGCGCCATAACCTAACCTATGTTGCGCCATAACCTAACCTATGTTGCGCCTTAACCTAACCTATGTTGCGCCTTAACCTAACCTATGTTGCGCCTTAACCTAACCTATGTTGCGCCTTAACCTAACCTATGTTGCGCCTTAACCTAACCTATGTTGCGCCTTAACCTAACCTATGTTGCGCCTTAACCTAACCTATGTTGCGCCTTAACCTAACCTATGTTGCGCCTTAACCTAACCAAGTTGCGCCCTAACCTAACCCAAGTTGCGCCCTAACCTAACCCAAGTTGCGCCCTAACCTAACCCAAGTTGCGCCCTAACCTAACCCAAGTTGCGCCCTAACCTAACCCAAGTTGCGCCCTAACCTAACCCAAGTTGCGCCCTAACCTAACCCAAGTTGCGCCCTAACCTAACCCAAGTTGCGCCTTAACCTAACCCAAGTTGCGCCTTAACCTAACCCAAGTTGCGCCTTAACCTAACCCAAGTTGCGCCTTAACCTAACCCAAGTTGCGCCTTAACCTAACCCAAGTTGCGCCTTAACCTAACCCACGTTGCGCCCTAACCTAACCTACGTTGCGCCCTAACCTAACCTACGTTGCGCCCTAACCTAACCTACGTTGCGCCCTAACCTGCCCTGTAATTGTTAGTTATATGACTCTAGGAATTCGTGTAGCGTTGCCTAATTGCAACCATCTCAACATAGTTCACTTCGCGCACACTGTGGTGTTCTGCGTATTGATTCATTTTACGGTGCGTACCCTCACATCTTGCGAGTGTTGCTTACTTTCCACATGGTCCCGCTATCCACTGTATTGTGTACTGCAATAGGACGTATATCGCCCCCGCCCCCCCCTCCCCTCCTGTCACCTCTAGCTCGTCGGTCAGGAGTTCGCGTGTTGAATGCGCTTCGCAGCTGTGCAATGGCATTCGTATACGTACGCTGGCCACCTTCCACGTGTTCTTTCGTGCACACGTCGCAGCGTGTATGTATGCTGATGGAGTGCGTCGTGACACACAACATCCAGGCATGCAAGACTCGTAGAAGTCGCAAATGTAGATGGATGTCTACGTTTGCTGCCCAAGTTACGCAAATGAACTGGAAATCCGTTGTTGCGCGGTTGTTCGCGCTGGAGGTGAATCGTTGATATCGACGATCGGTACAGGTATTAACCGGTTGCTTCAGCGACACCCGTCATACCCACGAACGTGAGTGGGCATGTGGGTATGAAGCGATACGCGGCGGTGGCTGGGTGGGACCGTCCCCGGCCGGTGAGGGGGGGCGCCCGGCGTGCTGGCCGCGCGCTGCGTGGCGCACGCGCGGCAGCCGGCTGGTGGGGGCGCCCAGTGGCAGGCGCGCCGGCTGACGGACGCGGCAGGCGGCGCATCTGCGTGCCGGCGCACCCAGCGCGCGGCGCCGTGCGGCCAAAGTGGGTCCTCCCGGGCCCGGTGCGAAGCGCGGTGGACATCTGCAGTGTGCTGGTCCGATTGAGGACTGTGTGCGTTGAGGATGCGCCGCCGCCCGGCACTCGGCGCCGCGACGCCGTCTGCTGCTCGGTCGCCCCCGCGGTTCTCGCAGGTGGTTTGTATCGCAGCTGTGCGGATGTGTTGGCGCGTGCGCTGTGCTGGGAGAGTTCGCTTTGGCACCCAAGTGGGGCTCTGCCCCTCTGTGGCGCTGGCGTTGGAGCTGCCCGGTCACTGTTTGTGGCCGCGTGTTGTCTCCCGCCGGCAACACCACGACAGCACGCTCCCGGGCCTCTGTCGGCAGCGGCAAGCTCAGTTGGGGGCACGGGTGGTCGCACTGAAAGCGTCTACTCGCCTATCTCCGGGCGATTGCGCCTCTCTCGAACCCGACCAAGTACTTAGGACGGCGCTGCGCGCCGCCGGGACCTGAGAGGGTTTCGAGGTGTATCGTGCAGGGGAGCCCAGCCTCCTCCTGTTTGCAGAATAATTGAGCGGACGCTTGCGTGTTCGCGCGGGCCCCCGGGACACACTCCCGGGCGGCCGGCTGCTCAGCTCTAGTTGACGCAGCTCCCTGGTTGATCCTGCCAGTAGTCATATGCTTGTCTCAAAGATTAAGCCATGCATGTCTCAGTACAAGCCGCATTAAGGTGAAACCGCGAATGGCTCATTAAATCAGTTATGGTTCCTTAGATCGTACCCACGTTACTTGGATAACTGTGGTAATTCTAGAGCTAATACAT
This sequence comes from Schistocerca nitens, assembly GCF_023898315.1. NCBI lineage: Eukaryota > Metazoa > Arthropoda > Insecta > Orthoptera > Acrididae > Schistocerca > Schistocerca nitens. The sequence continues at coordinate 4,486 of NW_026045745.1, forward strand.
GCAAACAGAGTCCCGACCAGAGATGGAAGGGACGCTTTTATTAGATCAAAACCAATCGGTCGGCTCGTCCGGTCCGTTTGCCTTGGTGACTCTGAATAACTTTGGGCTGATCGCACGGTCTTCGTACCGGCGACGCATCTTTCAAATGTCTGCCTTATCAACTGTCGATGGTAGGTTCTGCGCCTACCATGGTTGTAACGGGTAACGGGGAATCAGGGTTCGATTCCGGAGAGGGAGCCTGAGAAACGGCTACCACATCCAAGGAAGGCAGCAGGCGCGCAAATTACCCACTCCCGGCACGGGGAGGTAGTGACGAAAAATAACGATACGGGACTCATCCGAGGCCCCGTAATCGGAATGAGTACACTTTAAATCCTTTAACGAGTATCTATTGGAGGGCAAGTCTGGTGCCAGCAGCCGCGGTAATTCCAGCTCCAATAGCGTATATTAAAGTTGTTGCGGTTAAAAAGCTCGTAGTTGGATTTGTGTCCCACGCTGTTGGTTCACCGCCCGTC
>NW_026045745.1:12500-15000 GCF_023898315.1 Schistocerca nitens
TGCGTTGCTCAGTACGGATTCCGATGCCGAGCGATCAGCTAGAAAGCGCCCCAACCATGTCGATCCCCATGGGCGTTGCACTCGCAGTCGCAAAGACTCTGGGCAATGGCTAAAAGCGCTCCGCAATATATTACTCAGACGGGTAATGACGGTCCGAGCGCTCAGCGTCAGGAGAGCGTTCCTGAGCCCTGACCCACAGGCAGGGTGTAGCGTATCCCACCCGCAGACATGTGACGTTGTCACACGACCAGTTGTCACTAATCGACTGATTGCCGATAATCATATGCCATACACCGGGGAAAGCTGCCGCGAGGGGTAGCTACGTAGTGCAGTCGCACCTCTACTACTGTACAGAGATAGAACACCGCGTGACCGCAACCAGATTAAACTGATACATGGGGCTGATTACTAATAGATGCAGAGCCATCGGAATATAGATGGCATACGACATACAACAGTCCCTATACATGCTGACAGTCTGTGCACACATGCGAACTACACGTCACCCAGACACTCTATCACACACTACTCTCTGCCTGTAACAGACACAGACAAAATATCTAAGCACCAGCATGGAACAACATCCAGTGCATCCTCTCCGCCACATTACACAATTCACACTATGATAACAAAACCAGGAGGTCCACCCCAAAAACAGAATATCTCACTCTTCCAACAACCATCATTACTCAGATAAGCCACAAACACCCACACATGTCCTACACAGGGGTGCAACCAACACCACCACACTGCCTTGTCTCACAGCATATAGGCAATGGCAGGAATGAAAGACACAGGTCTGCCACTCCCTTGCCACACCCACGGAACCGGCGCACCACCTCCCCTGAGCCAAAGGTGCATCCTGACGTGACACATCTCAGGGTGCCTCAGGCGTCCACTTACCATCATCACTATGAACGAACCTCGTCCCCTCCCCCCTCATACACCATCCCTTAACCTAACCTATGTTGCACCTTAACCTAACCTATGTTGCACCTTAACCTAACCTATGTTGCACCTTAACCTAACCTATGTTGCACCTTAACCTAACCTATGTTGCACCTTAACCTAACCTATGTTGCACCTTAACCTAACCTATGTTGCGCCTTAACCTAACCTATGTTGCGCCTTAACCTAACCTATGTTGCGCCTTAACCTAACCTATGTTGCGCCTTAACCTAACCTATGTTGCGCCTTAACCTAACCTATGTTGCGCCATAACCTAACCTATGTTGCGCCATAACCTAACCTATGTTGCGCCTTAACCTAACCTATGTTGCGCCTTAACCTAACCTATGTTGCGCCTTAACCTAACCTATGTTGCGCCTTAACCTAACCTATGTTGCGCCTTAACCTAACCTATGTTGCGCCTTAACCTAACCTATGTTGCGCCTTAACCTAACCTATGTTGCGCCTTAACCTAACCTATGTTGCGCCTTAACCTAACCCAAGTTGCGCCCTAACCTAACCCAAGTTGCGCCCTAACCTAACCCAAGTTGCGCCCTAACCTAACCCAAGTTGCGCCCTAACCTAACCCAAGTTGCGCCCTAACCTAACCCAAGTTGCGCCCTAACCTAACCCAAGTTGCGCCCTAACCTAACCCAAGTTGCGCCCTAACCTAACCCAAGTTGCGCCTTAACCTAACCCAAGTTGCGCCTTAACCTAACCCAAGTTGCGCCTTAACCTAACCCAAGTTGCGCCTTAACCTAACCCAAGTTGCGCCTTAACCTAACCCAAGTTGCGCCTTAACCTAACCCACGTTGCGCCCTAACCTAACCTACGTTGCGCCCTAACCTAACCTACGTTGCGCCCTAACCTAACCTACGTTGCGCCCTAACCTGCCCTGTAATTGTTAGTTATATGACTCTAGGAATTCGTGTAGCGTTGCCTAATTGCAACCATCTCAACATAGTTCACTTCGCGCACACTGTGGTGTTCTGCGTATTGATTCATTTTACGGTGCGTACCCTCACATCTTGCGAGTGTTGCTTACTTTCCACATGGTCCCGCTATCCACTGTATTGTGTACTGCAATAGGACGTATATCGCCCCCGCCCCCCCCTCCCCTCCTGTCACCTCTAGCTCGTCGGTCAGGAGTTCGCGTGTTGAATGCGCTTCGCAGCTGTGCAATGGCATTCGTATACGTACGCTGGCCACCTTCCACGTGTTCTTTCGTGCACACGTCGCAGCGTGTATGTATGCTGATGGAGTGCGTCGTGACACACAACATCCAGGCATGCAAGACTCGTAGAAGTCGCAAATGTAGATGGATGTCTACGTTTGCTGCCCAAGTTACGCAAATGAACTGGAAATCCGTTGTTGCGCGGTTGTTCGCGCTGGAGGTGAATCGTTGATATCGACGATCGGTACAGGTATTAACCGGTTGCTTCAGCGACACCCGTCATACCCACGAACGTGAGTGGGCATGTGGGTATGAAGCGATACGCGGCGGTGGCTGGGTGGGACCGTCCCCGGCCGGTGAGGGGGGGGCGCCCGGCGT
>NW_026045745.1:25000-26146 GCF_023898315.1 Schistocerca nitens
CTATGTTGCACCTTAACCTAACCTATGTTGCGCCTTAACCTAACCTATGTTGCGCCTTAACCTAACCTATGTTGCGCCTTAACCTAACCTATGTTGCGCCCTTAACCTAACCTATGTTGCGCCTTAACCTAAGCCTATGTTGCGCCATAACCTAACCTATGTTGCGCCATAACCTAACCTATGTTGCGCCTTAACCTAACCTATGTTGCGCCTTAACCTAACCTATGTTGCGCCTTAACCTAACCTATGTTGCGCCTTAACCTAACCTATGTTGCGCCTTAACCTAACCTATGTTGCGCCTTAACCTAACCTATGTTGCGCCTTAACCTAACCTATGTTGCGCCTTAACCTAACCTATGTTGCGCCTTAACCTAACCCAAGTTGCGCCCTAACCTAACCCAAGTTGCGCCCTAACCTAACCCAAGTTGCGCCCTAACCTAACCCAAGTTGCGCCCTAACCTAACCCAAGTTGCGCCCTAACCTAACCCAAGTTGCGCCCTAACCTAACCCAAGTTGCGCCCTAACCTAACCCAAGTTGCGCCCTAACCTAACCCAAGTTGCGCCTTAACCTAACCCAAGTTGCGCCTTAACCTAACCCAAGTTGCGCCTTAACCTAACCCAAGTTGCGCCTTAACCTAACCCAAGTTGCGCCTTAACCTAACCCAAGTTGCGCCTTAACCTAACCCACGTTGCGCCCTAACCTAACCTACGTTGCGCCCTAACCTAACCTACGTTGCGCCCTAACCTAACCTACGTTGCGCCCTAACCTGCCCTGTAATTGTTAGTTATATGACTCTAGGAATTCGTGTAGCGTTGCCTAATTGCAACCATCTCAACATAGTTCACTTCGCGCACACTGTGGTGTTCTGCGTATTGATTCATTTTACGGTGCGTACCCTCACATCTTGCGAGTGTTGCTTACTTTCCACATGGTCCCGCTATCCACTGTATTGTGTACTGCAATAGGACGTATATCGCCCCCGCCCCCCCCTCCCCTCCTGTCACCTCTAGCTCGTCGGTCAGGAGTTCGCGTGTTGAATGCGCTTCGCAGCTGTGCAATGGCATTCGTATACGTACGCTGGCCACCTTCCACGTGTTCTTTCGTGCACACGTCGCAGCGTGTATGTATGCTGATGGAGTGCGTCG
>NW_026045746.1:0-73262 GCF_023898315.1 Schistocerca nitens
GCTGCCCTGGCAGCTAGCGGCGTTCAAATGGGAGTCGCAGTTTACTCTTCGACATGGAGGCTAGTACTGGGCTGTTGATGAGTGCTCTCGTGAAATGTCGTTCCTTCCGGCACTCGCTTTTGCGATGTTTTCGACGGTCGCCTGTTGCCATATCGGCCCGTACCACCGTGTGTCACTCCCACATGTGGAGCGCACACGCTGCAAGCATTTAGGCCCTTCCACTGCGGATTTTCCTTATCGCTTCTCGGCCTTTTGGCTAAGATCAAAGTGTAGTATCTGTTCTTATCAGCTTAGTATCTGATACGTCCTGCATCGCAGGACCAGAATATTAAACTCATTTTTGGCTCATGACGGAGTGCTAGGGGCTTGCTCCACCTCTGTCGCGGGTTGGCCCGGCATTGCAGTACCGCCGGGATCGGCCCACCTAAAATTAATTAAAACATAGCCTGAAATGGGTTAATATTCTGCAGTGATCAGATATTCAGCTGGTGACAAAACTTGTCGTAGATGTCGATGTCCCCAGTAGTTAGCTGCTTACACACCACGTATTGTTTTAATTAATTTAGATTATCTTAAGTACTTTTTTTTTCTTTTTTTTTTTGCTGTGTGCTTGACCGCTCTTGCAGCCGCATTACACTAGGCTGGTAATTTATGGGGGCACAGGACAGTGCCTTCGGATGCCTCGATGGCGTCTCTTATGGTCCGGCCACAAATAATTTTAAATAATTTTTTTGGAGTTATGACCTTAGCTCCTCGCGAACGTCGTCGCCGCCGCCGCCGCCGCCGCCGCCGCACGCACGCAGAATACGTGTGTACACACACACACACACATATGCAGTTGGCGGTGGACGATGTAAGCACTCGGCTAGGTGTAGCTTGCGCCGGCCTCGCGACGGTCTAGCTCGCGCCGTCCTGGCGCTGCTGTGGGGCGGCGTCACGGCTTCTCCGCTGCCCTGGCAGCTAGCGGCGTTCAAATGGGAGTCGCAGTTTACTCTTCGACATGGAGGCTAGTACTGGGCTGTTGATGAGTGCTCTCGTGAAATGTCGTTCCTTCCGGCACTCGCTTTTGCGATGTTTTCGACGGTCGCCTGTTGCCATATCGGCCCGTACCACCGTGTGTCACTCCCACATGTGGAGCGCACACGCTGCAAGCATTTAGGCCCTTCCACTGCGGATTTTCCTTATCGCTTCTCGGCCTTTTGGCTAAGATCAAAGTGTAGTATCTGTTCTTATCAGCTTAGTATCTGATACGTCCTGCATCGCAGGACCAGAATATTAAACTCATTTTTGGCTCATGACGGAGTGCTAGGGGCTTGCTCCACCTCTGTCGCGGGTTGGCCCGGCATTGCAGTACCGCCGGGATCGGCCCACCTAAAATTAATTAAAACATAGCCTGAAATGGGTTAATATTCTGCAGTGATCAGATATTCAGCTGGTGACAAAACTTGTCGTAGATGTCGATGTCCCCAGTAGTTAGCTGCTTACACACCACGTATTGTTTTAATTAATTTAGATTATCTTAAGTACTTTTTTTTTCTTTTTTTTTTGCTGTGTGCTTGACCGCTCTTGCAGCCGCATTACACTAGGCTGGTAATTTATGGGGGCACAGGACAGTGCCTTCGGATGCCTCGATGGCGTCTCTTATGGTCCGGCCACAAATAATTTTAAATAATTTTTTTGGAGTTATGACCTTAGCTCCTCGCGAACGTCGTCGCCGCCGCCGCCGCCGCCGCCGCCGCACGCACGCAGAATACGTGTGTACACACACACACACACATATGCAGTTGGCGGTGGACGATGTAAGCACTCGGCTAGGTGTAGCTTGCGCCGGCCTCGCGACGGTCTAGCTCGCGCCGTCCTGGCGCTGCTGTGGGGCGGCGTCACGGCTTCTCCGCTGCCCTGGCAGCTAGCGGCGTTCAAATGGGAGTCGCAGTTTACTCTTCGACATGGAGGCTAGTACTGGGCTGTTGATGAGTGCTCTCGTGAAATGTCGTTCCTTCCGGCACTCGCTTTTGCGATGTTTTCGACGGTCGCCTGTTGCCATATCGGCCCGTACCACCGTGTGTCACTCCCACATGTGGAGCGCACACGCTGCAAGCATTTAGGCCCTTCCACTGCGGATTTTCCTTATCGCTTCTCGGCCTTTTGGCTAAGATCAAAGTGTAGTATCTGTTCTTATCAGCTTAGTATCTGATACGTCCTGCATCGCAGGACCAGAATATTAAACTCATTTTTGGCTCATGACGGAGTGCTAGGGGCTTGCTCCACCTCTGTCGCGGGTTGGCCCGGCATTGCAGTACCGCCGGGATCGGCCCACCTAAAATTAATTAAAACATAGCCTGAAATGGGTTAATATTCTGCAGTGATCAGATATTCAGCTGGTGACAAAACTTGTCGTAGATGTCGATGTCCCCAGTAGTTAGCTGCTTACACACCACGTATTGTTTTAATTAATTTAGATTATCTTAAGTACTTTTTTTTTCTTTTTTTTTTTTGCTGTGTGCTTGACCGCTCTTGCAGCCGCATTACACTAGGCTGGTAATTTATGGGGGCACAGGACAGTGCCTTCGGATGCCTCGTTGGCGTCTCTTATGGTCCGGCCACAGATAATTTTAAATAAATTTTTTGGAGTTATGACCTTAGCTCCTCGCGAACGTCGTCGTCGTCGCCGCCGCCGCACGCACGCAGAATACGTGTGTACACACACACACACACACACATATGCAGTTGGCGGTGGACGATGTAAGCACTCGGCTAGGTGTAGCTCGCGCCGGCCTCGCGACGGTCTAGCTCGCGCCGGCCTGGCGCTGCTGTGGGGCGGCGTCACGGCTTCTCCGCTGCCCTGGCAGCTAGCGGCGTTCAAATGGGAGTCGCAGTTTACTCTTCGACATGGAGGCTAGTACTGGGCTGTTGATGAGTGCTCTCGTGAAATGTCGTTCCTTCCGGCACTCGCTTTTGCGATGTTTTCGACGGTCGCCTGTTGCCATATCGGCCCGTACCACCGTGTGTCACTCCCACATGTGGAGCGCACACGCTGCAAGCATTTAGGCCCTTCCACTGCGGATTTTCCTTATCGCTTCTCGGCCTTTTGGCTAAGATCAAAGTGTAGTATCTGTTCTTATCAGCTTAGTATCTGATACGTCCTGCATCGCAGGACCAGAATATTAAACTCATTTTTGGCTCATGACGGAGTGCTAGGGGCTTGCTCCACCTCTGTCGCGGGTTGGCCCGGCATTGCAGTACCGCCGGGATCGGCCCACCTAAAATTAATTAAAACATAGCCTGAAATGGGTTAATATTCTGCAGTGATCAGATATTCAGCTGGTGACAAAACTTGTCGTAGATGTCGATGTCCCCAGTAGTTAGCTGCTTACACACCACGTATTGTTTTAATTAATTTAGATTATCTTAAGTACTTTTTTTTTCTTTTTTTTTTGCTGTGTGCTTGACCGCTCTTGCAGCCGCATTACACTAGGCTGGTAATTTATGGGGGCACAGGACAGTGCCTTCGGATGCCTCGATGGCGTCTCTTATGGTCCGGCCACAAATAATTTTAAATAATTTTTTTGGAGTTATGACCTTAGCTCCTCGCGAACGTCGTCGCCGCCGCCGCCGCCGCCGCCGCCGCACGCACGCAGAATACGTGTGTACACACACACACACACATATGCAGTTGGCGGTGGACGATGTAAGCACTCGGCTAGGTGTAGCTTGCGCCGGCCTCGCGACGGTCTAGCTCGCGCCGTCCTGGCGCTGCTGTGGGGCGGCGTCACGGCTTCTCCGCTGCCCTGGCAGCTAGCGGCGTTCAAATGGGAGTCGCAGTTTACTCTTCGACATGGAGGCTAGTACTGGGCTGTTGATGAGTGCTCTCGTGAAATGTCGTTCCTTCCGGCACTCGCTTTTGCGATGTTTTCGACGGTCGCCTGTTGCCATATCGGCCCGTACCACCGTGTGTCACTCCCACATGTGGAGCGCACACGCTGCAAGCATTTAGGCCCTTCCACTGCGGATTTTCCTTATCGCTTCTCGGCCTTTTGGCTAAGATCAAAGTGTAGTATCTGTTCTTATCAGCTTAGTATCTGATACGTCCTGCATCGCAGGACCAGAATATTAAACTCATTTTTGGCTCATGACGGAGTGCTAGGGGCTTGCTCCACCTCTGTCGCGGGTTGGCCCGGCATTGCAGTACCGCCGGGATCGGCCCACCTAAAATTAATTAAAACATAGCCTGAAATGGGTTAATATTCTGCAGTGATCAGATATTCAGCTGGTGACAAAACTTGTCGTAGATGTCGATGTCCCCAGTAGTTAGCTGCTTACACACCACGTATTGTTTTAATTAATTTAGATTATCTTAAGTACTTTTTTTTTCTTTTTTTTTTGCTGTGTGCTTGACCGCTCTTGCAGCCGCATTACACTAGGCTGGTAATTTATGGGGGCACAGGACAGTGCCTTCGGATGCCTCGATGGCGTCTCTTATGGTCCGGCCACAAATAATTTTAAATAATTTTTTTGGAGTTATGACCTTAGCTCCTCGCGAACGTCGTCGCCGCCGCCGCCGCCGCCGCCGCCGCACGCACGCAGAATACGTGTGTACACACACACACACACATATGCAGTTGGCGGTGGACGATGTAAGCACTCGGCTAGGTGTAGCTTGCGCCGGCCTCGCGACGGTCTAGCTCGCGCCGTCCTGGCGCTGCTGTGGGGCGGCGTCACGGCTTCTCCGCTGCCCTGGCAGCTAGCGGCGTTCAAATGGGAGTCGCAGTTTACTCTTCGACATGGAGGCTAGTACTGGGCTGTTGATGAGTGCTCTCGTGAAATGTCGTTCCTTCCGGCACTCGCTTTTGCGATGTTTTCGACGGTCGCCTGTTGCCATATCGGCCCGTACCACCGTGTGTCACTCCCACATGTGGAGCGCACACGCTGCAAGCATTTAGGCCCTTCCACTGCGGATTTTCCTTATCGCTTCTCGGCCTTTTGGCTAAGATCAAAGTGTAGTATCTGTTCTTATCAGCTTAGTATCTGATACGTCCTGCATCGCAGGACCAGAATATTAAACTCATTTTTGGCTCATGACGGAGTGCTAGGGGCTTGCTCCACCTCTGTCGCGGGTTGGCCCGGCATTGCAGTACCGCCGGGATCGGCCCACCTAAAATTAATTAAAACATAGCCTGAAATGGGTTAATATTCTGCAGTGATCAGATATTCAGCTGGTGACAAAACTTGTCGTAGATGTCGATGTCCCCAGTAGTTAGCTGCTTACACACCACGTATTGTTTTAATTAATTTAGATTATCTTAAGTACTTTTTTTTTCTTTTTTTTTTTTGCTGTGTGCTTGACCGCTCTTGCAGCCGCATTACACTAGGCTGGTAATTTATGGGGGCACAGGACAGTGCCTTCGGATGCCTCGTTGGCGTCTCTTATGGTCCGGCCACAGATAATTTTAAATAAATTTTTTGGAGTTATGACCTTAGCTCCTCGCGAACGTCGTCGTCGTCGTCGCCGCCGCCGCACGCACGCAGAATACGTGTGTACACACACACACACACATATGCAGTTGGCGGTGGACGATGTAAGCACTCGGCTAGGTGTAGCTCGCGCCGGCCTCGCGACGGTCTAGCTCGCGCCGGCCTGGCGCTGCTGTGGGGCGGCGTCACGGCTTCTCCGCTGCCCTGGCAGCTAGCGGCGTTCAAATGGGAGTCGCAGTTTACTCTTCGACATGGAGGCTAGTACTGGGCTGTTGATGAGTGCTCTCGTGAAATGTCGTTCCTTCCGGCACTCGCTTTTGCGATGTTTTCGACGGTCGCCTGTTGCCATATCGGCCCGTACCACCGTGTGTCACTCCCACATGTGGAGCGCACACGCTGCAAGCATTTAGGCCCTTCCACTGCGGATTTTCCTTATCGCTTCTCGGCCTTTTGGCTAAGATCAAAGTGTAGTATCTGTTCTTATCAGCTTAGTATCTGATACGTCCTGCATCGCAGGACCAGAATATTAAACTCATTTTTGGCTCATGACGGAGTGCTAGGGGCTTGCTCCACCTCTGTCGCGGGTTGGCCCGGCATTGCAGTACCGCCGGGATCGGCCCACCTAAAATTAATTAAAACATAGCCTGAAATGGGTTAATATTCTGCAGTGATCAGATATTCAGCTGGTGACAAAACTTGTCGTAGATGTCGATGTCCCCAGTAGTTAGCTGCTTACACACCACGTATTGTTTTAATTAATTTAGATTATCTTAAGTACTTTTTTTTTCTTTTTTTTTTGCTGTGTGCTTGACCGCTCTTGCAGCCGCATTACACTAGGCTGGTAATTTATGGGGGCACAGGACAGTGCCTTCGGATGCCTCGATGGCGTCTCTTATGGTCCGGCCACAGATAATTTTAAATAAATTTTTTGGAGTTATGACCTTAGCTCCTCGCGAACGTCGTCGTCGTCGTCGCCGCCGCCGCACGCACGCAGAATACGTGTGTACACACACACACACACATATGCAGTTGGCGGTGGACGATGTAAGCACTCGGCTAGGTGTAGCTCGCGCCGGCCTCGCGACGGTCTAGCTCGCGCCGGCCTGGCGCTGCTGTGGGGCGGCGTCACGGCTTCTCCGCTGCCCTGGCAGCTAGCGGCGTTCAAATGGGAGTCGCAGTTTACTCTTCGACATGGAGGCTAGTACTGGGCTGTTGATGAGTGCTCTCGTGAAATGTCGTTCCTTCCGGCACTCGCTTTTGCGATGTTTTCGACGGTCGCCTGTTGCCATATCGGCCCGTACCACCGTGTGTCACTCCCACATGTGGAGCGCACACGCTGCAAGCATTTAGGCCCTTCCACTGCGGATTTTCCTTATCGCTTCTCGGCCTTTTGGCTAAGATCAAAGTGTAGTATCTGTTCTTATCAGCTTAGTATCTGATACGTCCTGCATCGCAGGACCAGAATATTAAACTCATTTTTGGCTCATGACGGAGTGCTAGGGGCTTGCTCCACCTCTGTCGCGGGTTGGCCCGGCATTGCAGTACCGCCGGGATCGGCCCACCTAAAATTAATTAAAACATAGCCTGAAATGGGTTAATATTCTGCAGTGATCAGATATTCAGCTGGTGACAAAACTTGTCGTAGATGTCGATGTCCCCAGTAGTTAGCTGCTTACACACCACGTATTGTTTTAATTAATTTAGATTATCTTAAGTACTTTTTTTTTCTTTTTTTTTTTTGCTGTGTGCTTGACCGCTCTTGCAGCCGCATTACACTAGGCTGGTAATTTATGGGGGCACAGGACAGTGCCTTCGGATGCCTCGTTGGCGTCTCTTATGGTCCGGCCACAGATAATTTTAAATAAATTTTTTGGAGTTATGACCTTAGCTCCTCGCGAACGTCGTCGTCGTCGCCGCCGCCGCACGCACGCAGAATACGTGTGTACACACACACACACACATATGCAGTTGGCGGTGGACGATGTAAGCACTCGGCTAGGTGTAGCTCGCGCCGGCCTCGCGACGGTCTAGCTCGCGCCGGCCTGGCGCTGCTGTGGGGCGGCGTCACGGCTTCTCCGCTGCCCTGGCAGCTAGCGGCGTTCAAATGGGAGTCGCAGTTTACTCTTCGACATGGAGGCTAGTACTGGGCTGTTGATGAGTGCTCTCGTGAAATGTCGTTCCTTCCGGCACTCGCTTTTGCGATGTTTTCGACGGTCGCCTGTTGCCATATCGGCCCGTACCACCGTGTGTCACTCCCACATGTGGAGCGCACACGCTGCAAGCATTTAGGCCCTTCCACTGCGGATTTTCCTTATCGCTTCTCGGCCTTTTGGCTAAGATCAAAGTGTAGTATCTGTTCTTATCAGCTTAGTATCTGATACGTCCTGCATCGCAGGACCAGAATATTAAACTCATTTTTGGCTCATGACGGAGTGCTAGGGGCTTGCTCCACCTCTGTCGCGGGTTGGCCCGGCATTGCAGTACCGCCGGGATCGGCCCACCTAAAATTAATTAAAACATAGCCTGAAATGGGTTAATATTCTGCAGTGATCAGATATTCAGCTGGTGACAAAACTTGTCGTAGATGTCGATGTCCCCAGTAGTTAGCTGCTTACACACCACGTATTGTTTTAATTAATTTAGATTATCTTAAGTACTTTTTTTTTCTTTTTTTTTTTGCTGTGTGCTTGACCGCTCTTGCAGCCGCATTACACTAGGCTGGTAATTTATGGGGGCACAGGACAGTGCCTTCGGATGCCTCGATGGCGTCTCTTATGGTCCGGCCACAGATAATTTTAAATAAATTTTTTGGAGTTATGACCTTAGCTCCTCGCGAACGTCGTCGTCGTCGCCGCCGCCGCACGCACGCAGAATACGTGTGTACACACACACACACACATATGCAGTTGGCGGTGGACGATGTAAGCACTCGGCTAGGTGTAGCTTGCGCCGGCCTCGCGACGGTCTAGCTCGCGCCGTCCTGGCGCTGCTGTGGGGCGGCGTCACGGCTTCTCCGCTGCCCTGGCAGCTAGCGGCGTTCAAATGGGAGTCGCAGTTTACTCTTCGACATGGAGGCTAGTACTGGGCTGTTGATGAGTGCTCTCGTGAAATGTCGTTCCTTCCGGCACTCGCTTTTGCGATGTTTTCGACGGTCGCCTGTTGCCATATCGGCCCGTACCACCGTGTGTCACTCCCACATGTGGAGCGCACACGCTGCAAGCATTTAGGCCCTTCCACTGCGGATTTTCCTTATCGCTTCTCGGCCTTTTGGCTAAGATCAAAGTGTAGTATCTGTTCTTATCAGCTTAGTATCTGATACGTCCTGCATCGCAGGACCAGAATATTAAACTCATTTTTGGCTCATGACGGAGTGCTAGGGGCTTGCTCCACCTCTGTCGCGGGTTGGCCCGGCATTGCAGTACCGCCGGGATCGGCCCACCTAAAATTAATTAAAACATAGCCTGAAATGGGTTAATATTCTGCAGTGATCAGATATTCAGCTGGTGACAAAACTTGTCGTAGATGTCGATGTCCCCAGTAGTTAGCTGCTTACACACCACGTATTGTTTTAATTAATTTAGATTATCTTAAGTACTTTTTTTTTCTTTTTTTTTTGCTGTGTGCTTGACCGCTCTTGCAGCCGCATTACACTAGGCTGGTAATTTATGGGGGCACAGGACAGTGCCTTCGGATGCCTCGATGGCGTCTCTTATGGTCCGGCCACAAATAATTTTAAATAATTTTTTTGGAGTTATGACCTTAGCTCCTCGCGAACGTCGTCGCCGCCGCCGCCGCCGCCGCCGCCGCACGCACGCAGAATACGTGTGTACACACACACACACACATATGCAGTTGGCGGTGGACGATGTAAGCACTCGGCTAGGTGTAGCTTGCGCCGGCCTCGCGACGGTCTAGCTCGCGCCGTCCTGGCGCTGCTGTGGGGCGGCGTCACGGCTTCTCCGCTGCCCTGGCAGCTAGCGGCGTTCAAATGGGAGTCGCAGTTTACTCTTCGACATGGAGGCTAGTACTGGGCTGTTGATGAGTGCTCTCGTGAAATGTCGTTCCTTCCGGCACTCGCTTTTGCGATGTTTTCGACGGTCGCCTGTTGCCATATCGGCCCGTACCACCGTGTGTCACTCCCACATGTGGAGCGCACACGCTGCAAGCATTTAGGCCCTTCCACTGCGGATTTTCCTTATCGCTTCTCGGCCTTTTGGCTAAGATCAAAGTGTAGTATCTGTTCTTATCAGCTTAGTATCTGATACGTCCTGCATCGCAGGACCAGAATATTAAACTCATTTTTGGCTCATGACGGAGTGCTAGGGGCTTGCTCCACCTCTGTCGCGGGTTGGCCCGGCATTGCAGTACCGCCGGGATCGGCCCACCTAAAATTAATTAAAACATAGCCTGAAATGGGTTAATATTCTGCAGTGATCAGATATTCAGCTGGTGACAAAACTTGTCGTAGATGTCGATGTCCCCAGTAGTTAGCTGCTTACACACCACGTATTGTTTTAATTAATTTAGATTATCTTAAGTACTTTTTTTTTCTTTTTTTTTTGCTGTGTGCTTGACCGCTCTTGCAGCCGCATTACACTAGGCTGGTAATTTATGGGGGCACAGGACAGTGCCTTCGGATGCCTCGATGGCGTCTCTTATGGTCCGGCCACAAATAATTTTAAATAATTTTTTTGGAGTTATGACCTTAGCTCCTCGCGAACGTCGTCGCCGCCGCCGCCGCCGCCGCCGCCGCACGCACGCAGAATACGTGTGTACACACACACACACACATATGCAGTTGGCGGTGGACGATGTAAGCACTCGGCTAGGTGTAGCTTGCGCCGGCCTCGCGACGGTCTAGCTCGCGCCGTCCTGGCGCTGCTGTGGGGCGGCGTCACGGCTTCTCCGCTGCCCTGGCAGCTAGCGGCGTTCAAATGGGAGTCGCAGTTTACTCTTCGACATGGAGGCTAGTACTGGGCTGTTGATGAGTGCTCTCGTGAAATGTCGTTCCTTCCGGCACTCGCTTTTGCGATGTTTTCGACGGTCGCCTGTTGCCATATCGGCCCGTACCACCGTGTGTCACTCCCACATGTGGAGCGCACACGCTGCAAGCATTTAGGCCCTTCCACTGCGGATTTTCCTTATCGCTTCTCGGCCTTTTGGCTAAGATCAAAGTGTAGTATCTGTTCTTATCAGCTTAGTATCTGATACGTCCTGCATCGCAGGACCAGAATATTAAACTCATTTTTGGCTCATGACGGAGTGCTAGGGGCTTGCTCCACCTCTGTCGCGGGTTGGCCCGGCATTGCAGTACCGCCGGGATCGGCCCACCTAAAATTAATTAAAACATAGCCTGAAATGGGTTAATATTCTGCAGTGATCAGATATTCAGCTGGTGACAAAACTTGTCGTAGATGTCGATGTCCCCAGTAGTTAGCTGCTTACACACCACGTATTGTTTTAATTAATTTAGATTATCTTAAGTACTTTTTTTTTCTTTTTTTTTTTTGCTGTGTGCTTGACCGCTCTTGCAGCCGCATTACACTAGGCTGGTAATTTATGGGGGCACAGGACAGTGCCTTCGGATGCCTCGTTGGCGTCTCTTATGGTCCGGCCACAGATAATTTTAAATAAATTTTTTGGAGTTATGACCTTAGCTCCTCGCGAACGTCGTCGTCGTCGCCGCCGCCGCACGCACGCAGAATACGTGTGTACACACACACACACACATATGCAGTTGGCGGTGGACGATGTAAGCACTCGGCTAGGTGTAGCTCGCGCCGGCCTCGCGACGGTCTAGCTCGCGCCGGCCTGGCGCTGCTGTGGGGCGGCGTCACGGCTTCTCCGCTGCCCTGGCAGCTAGCGGCGTTCAAATGGGAGTCGCAGTTTACTCTTCGACATGGAGGCTAGTACTGGGCTGTTGATGAGTGCTCTCGTGAAATGTCGTTCCTTCCGGCACTCGCTTTTGCGATGTTTTCGACGGTCGCCTGTTGCCATATCGGCCCGTACCACCGTGTGTCACTCCCACATGTGGAGCGCACACGCTGCAAGCATTTAGGCCCTTCCACTGCGGATTTTCCTTATCGCTTCTCGGCCTTTTGGCTAAGATCAAAGTGTAGTATCTGTTCTTATCAGCTTAGTATCTGATACGTCCTGCATCGCAGGACCAGAATATTAAACTCATTTTTGGCTCATGACGGAGTGCTAGGGGCTTGCTCCACCTCTGTCGCGGGTTGGCCCGGCATTGCAGTACCGCCGGGATCGGCCCACCTAAAATTAATTAAAACATAGCCTGAAATGGGTTAATATTCTGCAGTGATCAGATATTCAGCTGGTGACAAAACTTGTCGTAGATGTCGATGTCCCCAGTAGTTAGCTGCTTACACACCACGTATTGTTTTAATTAATTTAGATTATCTTAAGTACTTTTTTTTTCTTTTTTTTTTGCTGTGTGCTTGACCGCTCTTGCAGCCGCATTACACTAGGCTGGTAATTTATGGGGGCACAGGACAGTGCCTTCGGATGCCTCGTTGGCGTCTCTTATGGTCCGGCCACAGATAATTTTAAATAAATTTTTTGGAGTTATGACCTTAGCTCCTCGCGAACGTCGTCGTCGTCGTCGCCGCCGCCGCACGCACGCAGAATACGTGTGTACACACACACACACACATATGCAGTTGGCGGTGGACGATGTAAGCACTCGGCTAGGTGTAGCTCGCGCCGGCCTCGCGACGGTCTAGCTCGCGCCGGCCTGGCGCTGCTGTGGGGCGGCGTCACGGCTTCTCCGCTGCCCTGGCAGCTAGCGGCGTTCAAATGGGAGTCGCAGTTTACTCTTCGACATGGAGGCTAGTACTGGGCTGTTGATGAGTGCTCTCGTGAAATGTCGTTCCTTCCGGCACTCGCTTTTGCGATGTTTTCGACGGTCGCCTGTTGCCATATCGGCCCGTACCACCGTGTGTCACTCCCACATGTGGAGCGCACACGCTGCAAGCATTTAGGCCCTTCCACTGCGGATTTTCCTTATCGCTTCTCGGCCTTTTGGCTAAGATCAAAGTGTAGTATCTGTTCTTATCAGCTTAGTATCTGATACGTCCTGCATCGCAGGACCAGAATATTAAACTCATTTTTGGCTCATGACGGAGTGCTAGGGGCTTGCTCCACCTCTGTCGCGGGTTGGCCCGGCATTGCAGTACCGCCGGGATCGGCCCACCTAAAATTAATTAAAACATAGCCTGAAATGGGTTAATATTCTGCAGTGATCAGATATTCAGCTGGTGACAAAACTTGTCGTAGATGTCGATGTCCCCAGTAGTTAGCTGCTTACACACCACGTATTGTTTTAATTAATTTAGATTATCTTAAGTACTTTTTTTTTCTTTTTTTTTTGCTGTGTGCTTGACCGCTCTTGCAGCCGCATTACACTAGGCTGGTAATTTATGGGGGCACAGGACAGTGCCTTCGGATGCCTCGATGGCGTCTCTTATGGTCCGGCCACAGATAATTTTAAATAAATTTTTTGGAGTTATGACCTTAGCTCCTCGCGAACGTCGTCGTCGTCGTCGCCGCCGCCGCACGCACGCAGAATACGTGTGTACACACACACACACACATATGCAGTTGGCGGTGGACGATGTAAGCACTCGGCTAGGTGTAGCTCGCGCCGGCCTCGCGACGGTCTAGCTCGCGCCGGCCTGGCGCTGCTGTGGGGCGGCGTCACGGCTTCTCCGCTGCCCTGGCAGCTAGCGGCGTTCAAATGGGAGTCGCAGTTTACTCTTCGACATGGAGGCTAGTACTGGGCTGTTGATGAGTGCTCTCGTGAAATGTCGTTCCTTCCGGCACTCGCTTTTGCGATGTTTTCGACGGTCGCCTGTTGCCATATCGGCCCGTACCACCGTGTGTCACTCCCACATGTGGAGCGCACACGCTGCAAGCATTTAGGCCCTTCCACTGCGGATTTTCCTTATCGCTTCTCGGCCTTTTGGCTAAGATCAAAGTGTAGTATCTGTTCTTATCAGCTTAGTATCTGATACGTCCTGCATCGCAGGACCAGAATATTAAACTCATTTTTGGCTCATGACGGAGTGCTAGGGGCTTGCTCCACCTCTGTCGCGGGTTGGCCCGGCATTGCAGTACCGCCGGGATCGGCCCACCTAAAATTAATTAAAACATAGCCTGAAATGGGTTAATATTCTGCAGTGATCAGATATTCAGCTGGTGACAAAACTTGTCGTAGATGTCGATGTCCCCAGTAGTTAGCTGCTTACACACCACGTATTGTTTTAATTAATTTAGATTATCTTAAGTACTTTTTTTTTCTTTTTTTTTTTTGCTGTGTGCTTGACCGCTCTTGCAGCCGCATTACACTAGGCTGGTAATTTATGGGGGCACAGGACAGTGCCTTCGGATGCCTCGTTGGCGTCTCTTATGGTCCGGCCACAGATAATTTTAAATAAATTTTTTGGAGTTATGACCTTAGCTCCTCGCGAACGTCGTCGTCGTCGCCGCCGCCGCACGCACGCAGAATACGTGTGTACACACACACACACACATATGCAGTTGGCGGTGGACGATGTAAGCACTCGGCTAGGTGTAGCTCGCGCCGGCCTCGCGACGGTCTAGCTCGCGCCGGCCTGGCGCTGCTGTGGGGCGGCGTCACGGCTTCTCCGCTGCCCTGGCAGCTAGCGGCGTTCAAATGGGAGTCGCAGTTTACTCTTCGACATGGAGGCTAGTACTGGGCTGTTGATGAGTGCTCTCGTGAAATGTCGTTCCTTCCGGCACTCGCTTTTGCGATGTTTTCGACGGTCGCCTGTTGCCATATCGGCCCGTACCACCGTGTGTCACTCCCACATGTGGAGCGCACACGCTGCAAGCATTTAGGCCCTTCCACTGCGGATTTTCCTTATCGCTTCTCGGCCTTTTGGCTAAGATCAAAGTGTAGTATCTGTTCTTATCAGCTTAGTATCTGATACGTCCTGCATCGCAGGACCAGAATATTAAACTCATTTTTGGCTCATGACGGAGTGCTAGGGGCTTGCTCCACCTCTGTCGCGGGTTGGCCCGGCATTGCAGTACCGCCGGGATCGGCCCACCTAAAATTAATTAAAACATAGCCTGAAATGGGTTAATATTCTGCAGTGATCAGATATTCAGCTGGTGACAAAACTTGTCGTAGATGTCGATGTCCCCAGTAGTTAGCTGCTTACACACCACGTATTGTTTTAATTAATTTAGATTATCTTAAGTACTTTTTTTTTCTTTTTTTTTTTTGCTGTGTGCTTGACCGCTCTTGCAGCCGCATTACACTAGGCTGGTAATTTATGGGGGCACAGGACAGTGCCTTCGGATGCCTCGATGGCGTCTCTTATGGTCCGGCCACAAATAATTTTAAATAATTTTTTTGGAGTTATGACCTTAGCTCCTCGCGAACGTCGTCGCCGCCGCCGCCGCCGCCGCCGCCGCACGCACGCAGAATACGTGTGTACACACACACACACACATATGCAGTTGGCGGTGGACGATGTAAGCACTCGGCTAGGTGTAGCTTGCGCCGGCCTCGCGACGGTCTAGCTCGCGCCGTCCTGGCGCTGCTGTGGGGCGGCGTCACGGCTTCTCCGCTGCCCTGGCAGCTAGCGGCGTTCAAATGGGAGTCGCAGTTTACTCTTCGACATGGAGGCTAGTACTGGGCTGTTGATGAGTGCTCTCGTGAAATGTCGTTCCTTCCGGCACTCGCTTTTGCGATGTTTTCGACGGTCGCCTGTTGCCATATCGGCCCGTACCACCGTGTGTCACTCCCACATGTGGAGCGCACACGCTGCAAGCATTTAGGCCCTTCCACTGCGGATTTTCCTTATCGCTTCTCGGCCTTTTGGCTAAGATCAAAGTGTAGTATCTGTTCTTATCAGCTTAGTATCTGATACGTCCTGCATCGCAGGACCAGAATATTAAACTCATTTTTGGCTCATGACGGAGTGCTAGGGGCTTGCTCCACCTCTGTCGCGGGTTGGCCCGGCATTGCAGTACCGCCGGGATCGGCCCACCTAAAATTAATTAAAACATAGCCTGAAATGGGTTAATATTCTGCAGTGATCAGATATTCAGCTGGTGACAAAACTTGTCGTAGATGTCGATGTCCCCAGTAGTTAGCTGCTTACACACCACGTATTGTTTTAATTAATTTAGATTATCTTAAGTACTTTTTTTTTCTTTTTTTTTTGCTGTGTGCTTGACCGCTCTTGCAGCCGCATTACACTAGGCTGGTAATTTATGGGGGCACAGGACAGTGCCTTCGGATGCCTCGATGGCGTCTCTTATGGTCCGGCCACAAATAATTTTAAATAATTTTTTTGGAGTTATGACCTTAGCTCCTCGCGAACGTCGTCGCCGCCGCCGCCGCCGCCGCCGCCGCACGCACGCAGAATACGTGTGTACACACACACACACACATATGCAGTTGGCGGTGGACGATGTAAGCACTCGGCTAGGTGTAGCTTGCGCCGGCCTCGCGACGGTCTAGCTCGCGCCGTCCTGGCGCTGCTGTGGGGCGGCGTCACGGCTTCTCCGCTGCCCTGGCAGCTAGCGGCGTTCAAATGGGAGTCGCAGTTTACTCTTCGACATGGAGGCTAGTACTGGGCTGTTGATGAGTGCTCTCGTGAAATGTCGTTCCTTCCGGCACTCGCTTTTGCGATGTTTTCGACGGTCGCCTGTTGCCATATCGGCCCGTACCACCGTGTGTCACTCCCACATGTGGAGCGCACACGCTGCAAGCATTTAGGCCCTTCCACTGCGGATTTTCCTTATCGCTTCTCGGCCTTTTGGCTAAGATCAAAGTGTAGTATCTGTTCTTATCAGCTTAGTATCTGATACGTCCTGCATCGCAGGACCAGAATATTAAACTCATTTTTGGCTCATGACGGAGTGCTAGGGGCTTGCTCCACCTCTGTCGCGGGTTGGCCCGGCATTGCAGTACCGCCGGGATCGGCCCACCTAAAATTAATTAAAACATAGCCTGAAATGGGTTAATATTCTGCAGTGATCAGATATTCAGCTGGTGACAAAACTTGTCGTAGATGTCGATGTCCCCAGTAGTTAGCTGCTTACACACCACGTATTGTTTTAATTAATTTAGATTATCTTAAGTACTTTTTTTTTCTTTTTTTTTTTTGCTGTGTGCTTGACCGCTCTTGCAGCCGCATTACACTAGGCTGGTAATTTATGGGGGCACAGGACAGTGCCTTCGGATGCCTCGTTGGCGTCTCTTATGGTCCGGCCACAGATAATTTTAAATAAATTTTTTGGAGTTATGACCTTAGCTCCTCGCGAACGTCGTCGTCGTCGCCGCCGCCGCACGCACGCAGAATACGTGTGTACACACACACACACACACACATATGCAGTTGGCGGTGGACGATGTAAGCACTCGGCTAGGTGTAGCTCGCGCCGGCCTCGCGACGGTCTAGCTCGCGCCGGCCTGGCGCTGCTGTGGGGCGGCGTCACGGCTTCTCCGCTGCCCTGGCAGCTAGCGGCGTTCAAATGGGAGTCGCAGTTTACTCTTCGACATGGAGGCTAGTACTGGGCTGTTGATGAGTGCTCTCGTGAAATGTCGTTCCTTCCGGCACTCGCTTTTGCGATGTTTTCGACGGTCGCCTGTTGCCATATCGGCCCGTACCACCGTGTGTCACTCCCACATGTGGAGCGCACACGCTGCAAGCATTTAGGCCCTTCCACTGCGGATTTTCCTTATCGCTTCTCGGCCTTTTGGCTAAGATCAAAGTGTAGTATCTGTTCTTATCAGCTTAGTATCTGATACGTCCTGCATCGCAGGACCAGAATATTAAACTCATTTTTGGCTCATGACGGAGTGCTAGGGGCTTGCTCCACCTCTGTCGCGGGTTGGCCCGGCATTGCAGTACCGCCGGGATCGGCCCACCTAAAATTAATTAAAACATAGCCTGAAATGGGTTAATATTCTGCAGTGATCAGATATTCAGCTGGTGACAAAACTTGTCGTAGATGTCGATGTCCCCAGTAGTTAGCTGCTTACACACCACGTATTGTTTTAATTAATTTAGATTATCTTAAGTACTTTTTTTTTCTTTTTTTTTTGCTGTGTGCTTGACCGCTCTTGCAGCCGCATTACACTAGGCTGGTAATTTATGGGGGCACAGGACAGTGCCTTCGGATGCCTCGATGGCGTCTCTTATGGTCCGGCCACAAATAATTTTAAATAATTTTTTTGGAGTTATGACCTTAGCTCCTCGCGAACGTCGTCGCCGCCGCCGCCGCCGCCGCCGCCGCACGCACGCAGAATACGTGTGTACACACACACACACACATATGCAGTTGGCGGTGGACGATGTAAGCACTCGGCTAGGTGTAGCTTGCGCCGGCCTCGCGACGGTCTAGCTCGCGCCGTCCTGGCGCTGCTGTGGGGCGGCGTCACGGCTTCTCCGCTGCCCTGGCAGCTAGCGGCGTTCAAATGGGAGTCGCAGTTTACTCTTCGACATGGAGGCTAGTACTGGGCTGTTGATGAGTGCTCTCGTGAAATGTCGTTCCTTCCGGCACTCGCTTTTGCGATGTTTTCGACGGTCGCCTGTTGCCATATCGGCCCGTACCACCGTGTGTCACTCCCACATGTGGAGCGCACACGCTGCAAGCATTTAGGCCCTTCCACTGCGGATTTTCCTTATCGCTTCTCGGCCTTTTGGCTAAGATCAAAGTGTAGTATCTGTTCTTATCAGCTTAGTATCTGATACGTCCTGCATCGCAGGACCAGAATATTAAACTCATTTTTGGCTCATGACGGAGTGCTAGGGGCTTGCTCCACCTCTGTCGCGGGTTGGCCCGGCATTGCAGTACCGCCGGGATCGGCCCACCTAAAATTAATTAAAACATAGCCTGAAATGGGTTAATATTCTGCAGTGATCAGATATTCAGCTGGTGACAAAACTTGTCGTAGATGTCGATGTCCCCAGTAGTTAGCTGCTTACACACCACGTATTGTTTTAATTAATTTAGATTATCTTAAGTACTTTTTTTTTCTTTTTTTTTTGCTGTGTGCTTGACCGCTCTTGCAGCCGCATTACACTAGGCTGGTAATTTATGGGGGCACAGGACAGTGCCTTCGGATGCCTCGATGGCGTCTCTTATGGTCCGGCCACAAATAATTTTAAATAATTTTTTTGGAGTTATGACCTTAGCTCCTCGCGAACGTCGTCGCCGCCGCCGCCGCCGCCGCCGCCGCACGCACGCAGAATACGTGTGTACACACACACACACACATATGCAGTTGGCGGTGGACGATGTAAGCACTCGGCTAGGTGTAGCTTGCGCCGGCCTCGCGACGGTCTAGCTCGCGCCGTCCTGGCGCTGCTGTGGGGCGGCGTCACGGCTTCTCCGCTGCCCTGGCAGCTAGCGGCGTTCAAATGGGAGTCGCAGTTTACTCTTCGACATGGAGGCTAGTACTGGGCTGTTGATGAGTGCTCTCGTGAAATGTCGTTCCTTCCGGCACTCGCTTTTGCGATGTTTTCGACGGTCGCCTGTTGCCATATCGGCCCGTACCACCGTGTGTCACTCCCACATGTGGAGCGCACACGCTGCAAGCATTTAGGCCCTTCCACTGCGGATTTTCCTTATCGCTTCTCGGCCTTTTGGCTAAGATCAAAGTGTAGTATCTGTTCTTATCAGCTTAGTATCTGATACGTCCTGCATCGCAGGACCAGAATATTAAACTCATTTTTGGCTCATGACGGAGTGCTAGGGGCTTGCTCCACCTCTGTCGCGGGTTGGCCCGGCATTGCAGTACCGCCGGGATCGGCCCACCTAAAATTAATTAAAACATAGCCTGAAATGGGTTAATATTCTGCAGTGATCAGATATTCAGCTGGTGACAAAACTTGTCGTAGATGTCGATGTCCCCAGTAGTTAGCTGCTTACACACCACGTATTGTTTTAATTAATTTAGATTATCTTAAGTACTTTTTTTTTCTTTTTTTTTTGCTGTGTGCTTGACCGCTCTTGCAGCCGCATTACACTAGGCTGGTAATTTATGGGGGCACAGGACAGTGCCTTCGGATGCCTCGATGGCGTCTCTTATGGTCCGGCCACAGATAATTTTAAATAAATTTTTTGGAGTTATGACCTTAGCTCCTCGCGAACGTCGTCGTCGTCGTCGCCGCCGCCGCACGCACGCAGAATACGTGTGTACACACACACACACACATATGCAGTTGGCGGTGGACGATGTAAGCACTCGGCTAGGTGTAGCTCGCGCCGGCCTCGCGACGGTCTAGCTCGCGCCGGCCTGGCGCTGCTGTGGGGCGGCGTCACGGCTTCTCCGCTGCCCTGGCAGCTAGCGGCGTTCAAATGGGAGTCGCAGTTTACTCTTCGACATGGAGGCTAGTACTGGGCTGTTGATGAGTGCTCTCGTGAAATGTCGTTCCTTCCGGCACTCGCTTTTGCGATGTTTTCGACGGTCGCCTGTTGCCATATCGGCCCGTACCACCGTGTGTCACTCCCACATGTGGAGCGCACACGCTGCAAGCATTTAGGCCCTTCCACTGCGGATTTTCCTTATCGCTTCTCGGCCTTTTGGCTAAGATCAAAGTGTAGTATCTGTTCTTATCAGCTTAGTATCTGATACGTCCTGCATCGCAGGACCAGAATATTAAACTCATTTTTGGCTCATGACGGAGTGCTAGGGGCTTGCTCCACCTCTGTCGCGGGTTGGCCCGGCATTGCAGTACCGCCGGGATCGGCCCACCTAAAATTAATTAAAACATAGCCTGAAATGGGTTAATATTCTGCAGTGATCAGATATTCAGCTGGTGACAAAACTTGTCGTAGATGTCGATGTCCCCAGTAGTTAGCTGCTTACACACCACGTATTGTTTTAATTAATTTAGATTATCTTAAGTACTTTTTTTTTCTTTTTTTTTTTTGCTGTGTGCTTGACCGCTCTTGCAGCCGCATTACACTAGGCTGGTAATTTATGGGGGCACAGGACAGTGCCTTCGGATGCCTCGTTGGCGTCTCTTATGGTCCGGCCACAGATAATTTTAAATAAATTTTTTGGAGTTATGACCTTAGCTCCTCGCGAACGTCGTCGTCGTCGCCGCCGCCGCACGCACGCAGAATACGTGTGTACACACACACACACACATATGCAGTTGGCGGTGGACGATGTAAGCACTCGGCTAGGTGTAGCTCGCGCCGGCCTCGCGACGGTCTAGCTCGCGCCGGCCTGGCGCTGCTGTGGGGCGGCGTCACGGCTTCTCCGCTGCCCTGGCAGCTAGCGGCGTTCAAATGGGAGTCGCAGTTTACTCTTCGACATGGAGGCTAGTAC
The DNA here is from genome assembly GCF_023898315.1 of Schistocerca nitens. Classification (NCBI taxonomy): domain Eukaryota; kingdom Metazoa; phylum Arthropoda; class Insecta; order Orthoptera; family Acrididae; genus Schistocerca; species Schistocerca nitens. Next base: position 20,813 of record NW_026045746.1, read on the forward strand.
TGGGCTGTTGATGAGTGCTCTCGTGAAATGTCGTTCCTTCCGGCACTCGCTTTTGCGATGTTTTCGACGGTCGCCTGTTGCCATATCGGCCCGTACCACCGTGTGTCACTCCCACATGTGGAGCGCACACGCTGCAAGCATTTAGGCCCTTCCACTGCGGATTTTCCTTATCGCTTCTCGGCCTTTTGGCTAAGATCAAAGTGTAGTATCTGTTCTTATCAGCTTAGTATCTGATACGTCCTGCATCGCAGGACCAGAATATTAAACTCATTTTTGGCTCATGACGGAGTGCTAGGGGCTTGCTCCACCTCTGTCGCGGGTTGGCCCGGCATTGCAGTACCGCCGGGATCGGCCCACCTAAAATTAATTAAAACATAGCCTGAAATGGGTTAATATTCTGCAGTGATCAGATATTCAGCTGGTGACAAAACTTGTCGTAGATGTCGATGTCCCCAGTAGTTAGCTGCTTACACACCACGTATTGTTTTAATTAATTTAGATTATCTTAAGTACTTTTTTTTTCTTTTTTTTTTTTGCTGTGTGCTTGACCGCTCTTGCAGCCGCATTACACTAGGCTGGTAATTTATGGGGGCACAGGACAGTGCCTTCGGATGCCTCGTTGGCGTCTCTTATGGTCCGGCCACAGATAATTTTAAATAAATTTTTTGGAGTTATGACCTTAGCTCCTCGCGAACGTCGTCGTCGTCGCCGCCGCCGCACGCACGCAGAATACGTGTGTACACACACACACACACATATGCAGTTGGCGGTGGACGATGTAAGCACTCGGCTAGGTGTAGCTCGCGCCGGCCTCGCGACGGTCTAGCTCGCGCCGGCCTGGCGCTGCTGTGGGGCGGCGTCACGGCTTCTCCGCTGCCCTGGCAGCTAGCGGCGTTCAAATGGGAGTCGCAGTTTACTCTTCGACATGGAGGCTAGTACTGGGCTGTTGATGAGTGCTCTCGTGAAATGTCGTTCCTTCCGGCACTCGCTTTTGCGATGTTTTCGACGGTCGCCTGTTGCCATATCGGCCCGTACCACCGTGTGTCACTCCCACATGTGGAGCGCACACGCTGCAAGCATTTAGGCCCTTCCACTGCGGATTTTCCTTATCGCTTCTCGGCCTTTTGGCTAAGATCAAAGTGTAGTATCTGTTCTTATCAGCTTAGTATCTGATACGTCCTGCATCGCAGGACCAGAATATTAAACTCATTTTTGGCTCATGACGGAGTGCTAGGGGCTTGCTCCACCTCTGTCGCGGGTTGGCCCGGCATTGCAGTACCGCCGGGATCGGCCCACCTAAAATTAATTAAAACATAGCCTGAAATGGGTTAATATTCTGCAGTGATCAGATATTCAGCTGGTGACAAAACTTGTCGTAGATGTCGATGTCCCCAGTAGTTAGCTGCTTACACACCACGTATTGTTTTAATTAATTTAGATTATCTTAAGTACTTTTTTTTTCTTTTTTTTTTTTGCTGTGTGCTTGACCGCTCTTGCAGCCGCATTACACTAGGCTGGTAATTTATGGGGGCACAGGACAGTGCCTTCGGATGCCTCGTTGGCGTCTCTTATGGTCCGGCCACAGATAATTTTAAATAAATTTTTTGGAGTTATGACCTTAGCTCCTCGCGAACGTCGTCGTCGTCGCCGCCGCCGCACGCACGCAGAATACGTGTGTACACACACACACACACATATGCAGTTGGCGGTGGACGATGTAAGCACTCGGCTAGGTGTAGCTCGCGCCGGCCTCGCGACGGTCTAGCTCGCGCCGGCCTGGCGCTGCTGTGGGGCGGCGTCACGGCTTCTCCGCTGCCCTGGCAGCTAGCGGCGTTCAAATGGGAGTCGCAGTTTACTCTTCGACATGGAGGCTAGTACTGGGCTGTTGATGAGTGCTCTCGTGAAATGTCGTTCCTTCCGGCACTCGCTTTTGCGATGTTTTCGACGGTCGCCTGTTGCCATATCGGCCCGTACCACCGTGTGTCACTCCCACATGTGGAGCGCACACGCTGCAAGCATTTAGGCCCTTCCACTGCGGATTTTCCTTATCGCTTCTCGGCCTTTTGGCTAAGATCAAAGTGTAGTATCTGTTCTTATCAGCTTAGTATCTGATACGTCCTGCATCGCAGGACCAGAATATTAAACTCATTTTTGGCTCATGACGGAGTGCTAGGGGCTTGCTCCACCTCTGTCGCGGGTTGGCCCGGCATTGCAGTACCGCCGGGATCGGCCCACCTAAAATTAATTAAAACATAGCCTGAAATGGGTTAATATTCTGCAGTGATCAGATATTCAGCTGGTGACAAAACTTGTCGTAGATGTCGATGTCCCCAGTAGTTAGCTGCTTACACACCACGTATTGTTTTAATTAATTTAGATTATCTTAAGTACTTTTTTTTTCTTTTTTTTTTGCTGTGTGCTTGACCGCTCTTGCAGCCGCATTACACTAGGCTGGTAATTTATGGGGGCACAGGACAGTGCCTTCGGATGCCTCGTTGGCGTCTCTTATGGTCCGGCCACAGATAATTTTAAATAAATTTTTTGGAGTTATGACCTTAGCTCCTCGCGAACGTCGTCGTCGTCGCCGCCGCCGCACGCACGCAGAATACGTGTGTACACACACACACACACACATATGCAGTTGGCGGTGGACGATGTAAGCACTCGGCTAGGTGTAGCTCGCGCCGGCCTCGCGACGGTCTAGCTCGCGCCGGCCTGGCGCTGCTGTGGGGCGGCGTCACGGCTTCTCCGCTGCCCTGGCAGCTAGCGGCGTTCAAATGGGAGTCGCAGTTTACTCTTCGACATGGAGGCTAGTACTGGGCTGTTGATGAGTGCTCTCGTGAAATGTCGTTCCTTCCGGCACTCGCTTTTGCGATGTTTTCGACGGTCGCCTGTTGCCATATCGGCCCGTACCACCGTGTGTCACTCCCACATGTGGAGCGCACACGCTGCAAGCATTTAGGCCCTTCCACTGCGGATTTTCCTTATCGCTTCTCGGCCTTTTGGCTAAGATCAAAGTGTAGTATCTGTTCTTATCAGCTTAGTATCTGATACGTCCTGCATCGCAGGACCAGAATATTAAACTCATTTTTGGCTCATGACGGAGTGCTAGGGGCTTGCTCCACCTCTGTCGCGGGTTGGCCCGGCATTGCAGTACCGCCGGGATCGGCCCACCTAAAATTAATTAAAACATAGCCTGAAATGGGTTAATATTCTGCAGTGATCAGATATTCAGCTGGTGACAAAACTTGTCGTAGATGTCGATGTCCCCAGTAGTTAGCTGCTTACACACCACGTATTGTTTTAATTAATTTAGATTATCTTAAGTACTTTTTTTTTCTTTTTTTTTTTTGCTGTGTGCTTGACCGCTCTTGCAGCCGCATTACACTAGGCTGGTAATTTATGGGGGCACAGGACAGTGCCTTCGGATGCCTCGTTGGCGTCTCTTATGGTCCGGCCACAGATAATTTTAAATAAATTTTTTGGAGTTATGACCTTAGCTCCTCGCGAACGTCGTCGTCGTCGCCGCCGCCGCACGCACGCAGAATACGTGTGTACACACACACACACACATATGCAGTTGGCGGTGGACGATGTAAGCACTCGGCTAGGTGTAGCTCGCGCCGGCCTCGCGACGGTCTAGCTCGCGCCGGCCTGGCGCTGCTGTGGGGCGGCGTCACGGCTTCTCCGCTGCCCTGGCAGCTAGCGGCGTTCAAATGGGAGTCGCAGTTTACTCTTCGACATGGAGGCTAGTACTGGGCTGTTGATGAGTGCTCTCGTGAAATGTCGTTCCTTCCGGCACTCGCTTTTGCGATGTTTTCGACGGTCGCCTGTTGCCATATCGGCCCGTACCACCGTGTGTCACTCCCACATGTGGAGCGCACACGCTGCAAGCATTTAGGCCCTTCCACTGCGGATTTTCCTTATCGCTTCTCGGCCTTTTGGCTAAGATCAAAGTGTAGTATCTGTTCTTATCAGCTTAGTATCTGATACGTCCTGCATCGCAGGACCAGAATATTAAACTCATTTTTGGCTCATGACGGAGTGCTAGGGGCTTGCTCCACCTCTGTCGCGGGTTGGCCCGGCATTGCAGTACCGCCGGGATCGGCCCACCTAAAATTAATTAAAACATAGCCTGAAATGGGTTAATATTCTGCAGTGATCAGATATTCAGCTGGTGACAAAACTTGTCGTAGATGTCGATGTCCCCAGTAGTTAGCTGCTTACACACCACGTATTGTTTTAATTAATTTAGATTATCTTAAGTACTTTTTTTTTCTTTTTTTTTTTTGCTGTGTGCTTGACCGCTCTTGCAGCCGCATTACACTAGGCTGGTAATTTATGGGGGCACAGGACAGTGCCTTCGGATGCCTCGTTGGCGTCTCTTATGGTCCGGCCACAGATAATTTTAAATAAATTTTTTGGAGTTATGACCTTAGCTCCTCGCGAACGTCGTCGTCGTCGCCGCCGCCGCACGCACGCAGAATACGTGTGTACACACACACACACACATATGCAGTTGGCGGTGGACGATGTAAGCACTCGGCTAGGTGTAGCTCGCGCCGGCCTCGCGACGGTCTAGCTCGCGCCGGCCTGGCGCTGCTGTGGGGCGGCGTCACGGCTTCTCCGCTGCCCTGGCAGCTAGCGGCGTTCAAATGGGAGTCGCAGTTTACTCTTCGACATGGAGGCTAGTACTGGGCTGTTGATGAGTGCTCTCGTGAAATGTCGTTCCTTCCGGCACTCGCTTTTGCGATGTTTTCGACGGTCGCCTGTTGCCATATCGGCCCGTACCACCGTGTGTCACTCCCACATGTGGAGCGCACACGCTGCAAGCATTTAGGCCCTTCCACTGCGGATTTTCCTTATCGCTTCTCGGCCTTTTGGCTAAGATCAAAGTGTAGTATCTGTTCTTATCAGCTTAGTATCTGATACGTCCTGCATCGCAGGACCAGAATATTAAACTCATTTTTGGCTCATGACGGAGTGCTAGGGGCTTGCTCCACCTCTGTCGCGGGTTGGCCCGGCATTGCAGTACCGCCGGGATCGGCCCACCTAAAATTAATTAAAACATAGCCTGAAATGGGTTAATATTCTGCAGTGATCAGATATTCAGCTGGTGACAAAACTTGTCGTAGATGTCGATGTCCCCAGTAGTTAGCTGCTTACACACCACGTATTGTTTTAATTAATTTAGATTATCTTAAGTACTTTTTTTTTCTTTTTTTTTTGCTGTGTGCTTGACCGCTCTTGCAGCCGCATTACACTAGGCTGGTAATTTATGGGGGCACAGGACAGTGCCTTCGGATGCCTCGTTGGCGTCTCTTATGGTCCGGCCACAGATAATTTTAAATAAATTTTTTGGAGTTATGACCTTAGCTCCTCGCGAACGTCGTCGTCGTCGTCGCCGCCGCCGCACGCACGCAGAATACGTGTGTACACACACACACACACATATGCAGTTGGCGGTGGACGATGTAAGCACTCGGCTAGGTGTAGCTCGCGCCGGCCTCGCGACGGTCTAGCTCGCGCCGGCCTGGCGCTGCTGTGGGGCGGCGTCACGGCTTCTCCGCTGCCCTGGCAGCTAGCGGCGTTCAAATGGGAGTCGCAGTTTACTCTTCGACATGGAGGCTAGTACTGGGCTGTTGATGAGTGCTCTCGTGAAATGTCGTTCCTTCCGGCACTCGCTTTTGCGATGTTTTCGACGGTCGCCTGTTGCCATATCGGCCCGTACCACCGTGTGTCACTCCCACATGTGGAGCGCACACGCTGCAAGCATTTAGGCCCTTCCACTGCGGATTTTCCTTATCGCTTCTCGGCCTTTTGGCTAAGATCAAAGTGTAGTATCTGTTCTTATCAGCTTAGTATCTGATACGTCCTGCATCGCAGGACCAGAATATTAAACTCATTTTTGGCTCATGACGGAGTGCTAGGGGCTTGCTCCACCTCTGTCGCGGGTTGGCCCGGCATTGCAGTACCGCCGGGATCGGCCCACCTAAAATTAATTAAAACATAGCCTGAAATGGGTTAATATTCTGCAGTGATCAGATATTCAGCTGGTGACAAAACTTGTCGTAGATGTCGATGTCCCCAGTAGTTAGCTGCTTACACACCACGTATTGTTTTAATTAATTTAGATTATCTTAAGTACTTTTTTTTTCTTTTTTTTTTGCTGTGTGCTTGACCGCTCTTGCAGCCGCATTACACTAGGCTGGTAATTTATGGGGGCACAGGACAGTGCCTTCGGATGCCTCGATGGCGTCTCTTATGGTCCGGCCACAGATAATTTTAAATAAATTTTTTGGAGTTATGACCTTAGCTCCTCGCGAACGTCGTCGTCGTCGTCGCCGCCGCCGCACGCACGCAGAATACGTGTGTACACACACACACACACATATGCAGTTGGCGGTGGACGATGTAAGCACTCGGCTAGGTGTAGCTCGCGCCGGCCTCGCGACGGTCTAGCTCGCGCCGGCCTGGCGCTGCTGTGGGGCGGCGTCACGGCTTCTCCGCTGCCCTGGCAGCTAGCGGCGTTCAAATGGGAGTCGCAGTTTACTCTTCGACATGGAGGCTAGTACTGGGCTGTTGATGAGTGCTCTCGTGAAATGTCGTTCCTTCCGGCACTCGCTTTTGCGATGTTTTCGACGGTCGCCTGTTGCCATATCGGCCCGTACCACCGTGTGTCACTCCCACATGTGGAGCGCACACGCTGCAAGCATTTAGGCCCTTCCACTGCGGATTTTCCTTATCGCTTCTCGGCCTTTTGGCTAAGATCAAAGTGTAGTATCTGTTCTTATCAGCTTAGTATCTGATACGTCCTGCATCGCAGGACCAGAATATTAAACTCATTTTTGGCTCATGACGGAGTGCTAGGGGCTTGCTCCACCTCTGTCGCGGGTTGGCCCGGCATTGCAGTACCGCCGGGATCGGCCCACCTAAAATTAATTAAAACATAGCCTGAAATGGGTTAATATTCTGCAGTGATCAGATATTCAGCTGGTGACAAAACTTGTCGTAGATGTCGATGTCCCCAGTAGTTAGCTGCTTACACACCACGTATTGTTTTAATTAATTTAGATTATCTTAAGTACTTTTTTTTTCTTTTTTTTTTTTGCTGTGTGCTTGACCGCTCTTGCAGCCGCATTACACTAGGCTGGTAATTTATGGGGGCACAGGACAGTGCCTTCGGATGCCTCGTTGGCGTCTCTTATGGTCCGGCCACAGATAATTTTAAATAAATTTTTTGGAGTTATGACCTTAGCTCCTCGCGAACGTCGTCGTCGTCGCCGCCGCCGCACGCACGCAGAATACGTGTGTACACACACACACACACATATGCAGTTGGCGGTGGACGATGTAAGCACTCGGCTAGGTGTAGCTCGCGCCGGCCTCGCGACGGTCTAGCTCGCGCCGGCCTGGCGCTGCTGTGGGGCGGCGTCACGGCTTCTCCGCTGCCCTGGCAGCTAGCGGCGTTCAAATGGGAGTCGCAGTTTACTCTTCGACATGGAGGCTAGTACTGGGCTGTTGATGAGTGCTCTCGTGAAATGTCGTTCCTTCCGGCACTCGCTTTTGCGATGTTTTCGACGGTCGCCTGTTGCCATATCGGCCCGTACCACCGTGTGTCACTCCCACATGTGGAGCGCACACGCTGCAAGCATTTAGGCCCTTCCACTGCGGATTTTCCTTATCGCTTCTCGGCCTTTTGGCTAAGATCAAAGTGTAGTATCTGTTCTTATCAGCTTAGTATCTGATACGTCCTGCATCGCAGGACCAGAATATTAAACTCATTTTTGGCTCATGACGGAGTGCTAGGGGCTTGCTCCACCTCTGTCGCGGGTTGGCCCGGCATTGCAGTACCGCCGGGATCGGCCCACCTAAAATTAATTAAAACATAGCCTGAAATGGGTTAATATTCTGCAGTGATCAGATATTCAGCTGGTGACAAAACTTGTCGTAGATGTCGATGTCCCCAGTAGTTAGCTGCTTACACACCACGTATTGTTTTAATTAATTTAGATTATCTTAAGTACTTTTTTTTTCTTTTTTTTTTGCTGTGTGCTTGACCGCTCTTGCAGCCGCATTACACTAGGCTGGTAATTTATGGGGGCACAGGACAGTGCCTTCGGATGCCTCGTTGGCGTCTCTTATGGTCCGGCCACAGATAATTTTAAATAAATTTTTTGGAGTTATGACCTTAGCTCCTCGCGAACGTCGTCGTCGTCGTCGCCGCCGCCGCACGCACGCAGAATACGTGTGTACACACACACACACACATATGCAGTTGGCGGTGGACGATGTAAGCACTCGGCTAGGTGTAGCTCGCGCCGGCCTCGCGACGGTCTAGCTCGCGCCGGCCTGGCGCTGCTGTGGGGCGGCGTCACGGCTTCTCCGCTGCCCTGGCAGCTAGCGGCGTTCAAATGGGAGTCGCAGTTTACTCTTCGACATGGAGGCTAGTACTGGGCTGTTGATGAGTGCTCTCGTGAAATGTCGTTCCTTCCGGCACTCGCTTTTGCGATGTTTTCGACGGTCGCCTGTTGCCATATCGGCCCGTACCACCGTGTGTCACTCCCACATGTGGAGCGCACACGCTGCAAGCATTTAGGCCCTTCCACTGCGGATTTTCCTTATCGCTTCTCGGCCTTTTGGCTAAGATCAAAGTGTAGTATCTGTTCTTATCAGCTTAGTATCTGATACGTCCTGCATCGCAGGACCAGAATATTAAACTCATTTTTGGCTCATGACGGAGTGCTAGGGGCTTGCTCCACCTCTGTCGCGGGTTGGCCCGGCATTGCAGTACCGCCGGGATCGGCCCACCTAAAATTAATTAAAACATAGCCTGAAATGGGTTAATATTCTGCAGTGATCAGATATTCAGCTGGTGACAAAACTTGTCGTAGATGTCGATGTCCCCAGTAGTTAGCTGCTTACACACCACGTATTGTTTTAATTAATTTAGATTATCTTAAGTACTTTTTTTTTCTTTTTTTTTTGCTGTGTGCTTGACCGCTCTTGCAGCCGCATTACACTAGGCTGGTAATTTATGGGGGCACAGGACAGTGCCTTCGGATGCCTCGATGGCGTCTCTTATGGTCCGGCCACAGATAATTTTAAATAAATTTTTTGGAGTTATGACCTTAGCTCCTCGCGAACGTCGTCGTCGTCGTCGCCGCCGCCGCACGCACGCAGAATACGTGTGTACACACACACACACACATATGCAGTTGGCGGTGGACGATGTAAGCACTCGGCTAGGTGTAGCTCGCGCCGGCCTCGCGACGGTCTAGCTCGCGCCGGCCTGGCGCTGCTGTGGGGCGGCGTCACGGCTTCTCCGCTGCCCTGGCAGCTAGCGGCGTTCAAATGGGAGTCGCAGTTTACTCTTCGACATGGAGGCTAGTACTGGGCTGTTGATGAGTGCTCTCGTGAAATGTCGTTCCTTCCGGCACTCGCTTTTGCGATGTTTTCGACGGTCGCCTGTTGCCATATCGGCCCGTACCACCGTGTGTCACTCCCACATGTGGAGCGCACACGCTGCAAGCATTTAGGCCCTTCCACTGCGGATTTTCCTTATCGCTTCTCGGCCTTTTGGCTAAGATCAAAGTGTAGTATCTGTTCTTATCAGCTTAGTATCTGATACGTCCTGCATCGCAGGACCAGAATATTAAACTCATTTTTGGCTCATGACGGAGTGCTAGGGGCTTGCTCCACCTCTGTCGCGGGTTGGCCCGGCATTGCAGTACCGCCGGGATCGGCCCACCTAAAATTAATTAAAACATAGCCTGAAATGGGTTAATATTCTGCAGTGATCAGATATTCAGCTGGTGACAAAACTTGTCGTAGATGTCGATGTCCCCAGTAGTTAGCTGCTTACACACCACGTATTGTTTTAATTAATTTAGATTATCTTAAGTACTTTTTTTTTCTTTTTTTTTTGCTGTGTGCTTGACCGCTCTTGCAGCCGCATTACACTAGGCTGGTAATTTATGGGGGCACAGGACAGTGCCTTCGGATGCCTCGATGGCGTCTCTTATGGTCCGGCCACAGATAATTTTAAATAAATTTTTTGGAGTTATGACCTTAGCTCCTCGCGAACGTCGTCGTCGTCGTCGCCGCCGCCGCACGCACGCAGAATACGTGTGTACACACACACACACACATATGCAGTTGGCGGTGGACGATGTAAGCACTCGGCTAGGTGTAGCTCGCGCCGGCCTCGCGACGGTCTAGCTCGCGCCGGCCTGGCGCTGCTGTGGGGCGGCGTCACGGCTTCTCCGCTGCCCTGGCAGCTAGCGGCGTTCAAATGGGAGTCGCAGTTTACTCTTCGACATGGAGGCTAGTACTGGGCTGTTGATGAGTGCTCTCGTGAAATGTCGTTCCTTCCGGCACTCGCTTTTGCGATGTTTTCGACGGTCGCCTGTTGCCATATCGGCCCGTACCACCGTGTGTCACTCCCACATGTGGAGCGCACACGCTGCAAGCATTTAGGCCCTTCCACTGCGGATTTTCCTTATCGCTTCTCGGCCTTTTGGCTAAGATCAAAGTGTAGTATCTGTTCTTATCAGCTTAGTATCTGATACGTCCTGCATCGCAGGACCAGAATATTAAACTCATTTTTGGCTCATGACGGAGTGCTAGGGGCTTGCTCCACCTCTGTCGCGGGTTGGCCCGGCATTGCAGTACCGCCGGGATCGGCCCACCTAAAATTAATTAAAACATAGCCTGAAATGGGTTAATATTCTGCAGTGATCAGATATTCAGCTGGTGACAAAACTTGTCGTAGATGTCGATGTCCCCAGTAGTTAGCTGCTTACACACCACGTATTGTTTTAATTAATTTAGATTATCTTAAGTACTTTTTTTTTCTTTTTTTTTTTTGCTGTGTGCTTGACCGCTCTTGCAGCCGCATTACACTAGGCTGGTAATTTATGGGGGCACAGGACAGTGCCTTCGGATGCCTCGTTGGCGTCTCTTATGGTCCGGCCACAGATAATTTTAAATAAATTTTTTGGAGTTATGACCTTAGCTCCTCGCGAACGTCGTCGTCGTCGCCGCCGCCGCACGCACGCAGAATACGTGTGTACACACACACACACACATATGCAGTTGGCGGTGGACGATGTAAGCACTCGGCTAGGTGTAGCTCGCGCCGGCCTCGCGACGGTCTAGCTCGCGCCGGCCTGGCGCTGCTGTGGGGCGGCGTCACGGCTTCTCCGCTGCCCTGGCAGCTAGCGGCGTTCAAATGGGAGTCGCAGTTTACTCTTCGACATGGAGGCTAGTACTGGGCTGTTGATGAGTGCTCTCGTGAAATGTCGTTCCTTCCGGCACTCGCTTTTGCGATGTTTTCGACGGTCGCCTGTTGCCATATCGGCCCGTACCACCGTGTGTCACTCCCACATGTGGAGCGCACACGCTGCAAGCATTTAGGCCCTTCCACTGCGGATTTTCCTTATCGCTTCTCGGCCTTTTGGCTAAGATCAAAGTGTAGTATCTGTTCTTATCAGCTTAGTATCTGATACGTCCTGCATCGCAGGACCAGAATATTAAACTCATTTTTGGCTCATGACGGAGTGCTAGGGGCTTGCTCCACCTCTGTCGCGGGTTGGCCCGGCATTGCAGTACCGCCGGGATCGGCCCACCTAAAATTAATTAAAACATAGCCTGAAATGGGTTAATATTCTGCAGTGATCAGATATTCAGCTGGTGACAAAACTTGTCGTAGATGTCGATGTCCCCAGTAGTTAGCTGCTTACACACCACGTATTGTTTTAATTAATTTAGATTATCTTAAGTACTTTTTTTTTCTTTTTTTTTTTGCTGTGTGCTTGACCGCTCTTGCAGCCGCATTACACTAGGCTGGTAATTTATGGGGGCACAGGACAGTGCCTTCGGATGCCTCGATGGCGTCTCTTATGGTCCGGCCACAGATAATTTTAAATAAATTTTTTGGAGTTATGACCTTAGCTCCTCGCGAACGTCGTCGTCGTCGCCGCCGCCGCACGCACGCAGAATACGTGTGTACACACACACACACACATATGCAGTTGGCGGTGGACGATGTAAGCACTCGGCTAGGTGTAGCTTGCGCCGGCCTCGCGACGGTCTAGCTCGCGCCGTCCTGGCGCTGCTGTGGGGCGGCGTCACGGCTTCTCCGCTGCCCTGGCAGCTAGCGGCGTTCAAATGGGAGTCGCAGTTTACTCTTCGACATGGAGGCTAGTACTGGGCTGTTGATGAGTGCTCTCGTGAAATGTCGTTCCTTCCGGCACTCGCTTTTGCGATGTTTTCGACGGTCGCCTGTTGCCATATCGGCCCGTACCACCGTGTGTCACTCCCACATGTGGAGCGCACACGCTGCAAGCATTTAGGCCCTTCCACTGCGGATTTTCCTTATCGCTTCTCGGCCTTTTGGCTAAGATCAAAGTGTAGTATCTGTTCTTATCAGCTTAGTATCTGATACGTCCTGCATCGCAGGACCAGAATATTAAACTCATTTTTGGCTCATGACGGAGTGCTAGGGGCTTGCTCCACCTCTGTCGCGGGTTGGCCCGGCATTGCAGTACCGCCGGGATCGGCCCACCTAAAATTAATTAAAACATAGCCTGAAATGGGTTAATATTCTGCAGTGATCAGATATTCAGCTGGTGACAAAACTTGTCGTAGATGTCGATGTCCCCAGTAGTTAGCTGCTTACACACCACGTATTGTTTTAATTAATTTAGATTATCTTAAGTACTTTTTTTTTCTTTTTTTTTTGCTGTGTGCTTGACCGCTCTTGCAGCCGCATTACACTAGGCTGGTAATTTATGGGGGCACAGGACAGTGCCTTCGGATGCCTCGATGGCGTCTCTTATGGTCCGGCCACAAATAATTTTAAATAATTTTTTTGGAGTTATGACCTTAGCTCCTCGCGAACGTCGTCGCCGCCGCCGCCGCCGCCGCCGCCGCACGCACGCAGAATACGTGTGTACACACACACACACACATATGCAGTTGGCGGTGGACGATGTAAGCACTCGGCTAGGTGTAGCTTGCGCCGGCCTCGCGACGGTCTAGCTCGCGCCGTCCTGGCGCTGCTGTGGGGCGGCGTCACGGCTTCTCCGCTGCCCTGGCAGCTAGCGGCGTTCAAATGGGAGTCGCAGTTTACTCTTCGACATGGAGGCTAGTACTGGGCTGTTGATGAGTGCTCTCGTGAAATGTCGTTCCTTCCGGCACTCGCTTTTGCGATGTTTTCGACGGTCGCCTGTTGCCATATCGGCCCGTACCACCGTGTGTCACTCCCACATGTGGAGCGCACACGCTGCAAGCATTTAGGCCCTTCCACTGCGGATTTTCCTTATCGCTTCTCGGCCTTTTGGCTAAGATCAAAGTGTAGTATCTGTTCTTATCAGCTTAGTATCTGATACGTCCTGCATCGCAGGACCAGAATATTAAACTCATTTTTGGCTCATGACGGAGTGCTAGGGGCTTGCTCCACCTCTGTCGCGGGTTGGCCCGGCATTGCAGTACCGCCGGGATCGGCCCACCTAAAATTAATTAAAACATAGCCTGAAATGGGTTAATATTCTGCAGTGATCAGATATTCAGCTGGTGACAAAACTTGTCGTAGATGTCGATGTCCCCAGTAGTTAGCTGCTTACACACCACGTATTGTTTTAATTAATTTAGATTATCTTAAGTACTTTTTTTTTCTTTTTTTTTTGCTGTGTGCTTGACCGCTCTTGCAGCCGCATTACACTAGGCTGGTAATTTATGGGGGCACAGGACAGTGCCTTCGGATGCCTCGATGGCGTCTCTTATGGTCCGGCCACAAATAATTTTAAATAATTTTTTTGGAGTTATGACCTTAGCTCCTCGCGAACGTCGTCGCCGCCGCCGCCGCCGCCGCCGCCGCACGCACGCAGAATACGTGTGTACACACACACACACACATATGCAGTTGGCGGTGGACGATGTAAGCACTCGGCTAGGTGTAGCTTGCGCCGGCCTCGCGACGGTCTAGCTCGCGCCGTCCTGGCGCTGCTGTGGGGCGGCGTCACGGCTTCTCCGCTGCCCTGGCAGCTAGCGGCGTTCAAATGGGAGTCGCAGTTTACTCTTCGACATGGAGGCTAGTACTGGGCTGTTGATGAGTGCTCTCGTGAAATGTCGTTCCTTCCGGCACTCGCTTTTGCGATGTTTTCGACGGTCGCCTGTTGCCATATCGGCCCGTACCACCGTGTGTCACTCCCACATGTGGAGCGCACACGCTGCAAGCATTTAGGCCCTTCCACTGCGGATTTTCCTTATCGCTTCTCGGCCTTTTGGCTAAGATCAAAGTGTAGTATCTGTTCTTATCAGCTTAGTATCTGATACGTCCTGCATCGCAGGACCAGAATATTAAACTCATTTTTGGCTCATGACGGAGTGCTAGGGGCTTGCTCCACCTCTGTCGCGGGTTGGCCCGGCATTGCAGTACCGCCGGGATCGGCCCACCTAAAATTAATTAAAACATAGCCTGAAATGGGTTAATATTCTGCAGTGATCAGATATTCAGCTGGTGACAAAACTTGTCGTAGATGTCGATGTCCCCAGTAGTTAGCTGCTTACACACCACGTATTGTTTTAATTAATTTAGATTATCTTAAGTACTTTTTTTTTCTTTTTTTTTTTTGCTGTGTGCTTGACCGCTCTTGCAGCCGCATTACACTAGGCTGGTAATTTATGGGGGCACAGGACAGTGCCTTCGGATGCCTCGTTGGCGTCTCTTATGGTCCGGCCACAGATAATTTTAAATAAATTTTTTGGAGTTATGACCTTAGCTCCTCGCGAACGTCGTCGTCGTCGCCGCCGCCGCACGCACGCAGAATACGTGTGTACACACACACACACACATATGCAGTTGGCGGTGGACGATGTAAGCACTCGGCTAGGTGTAGCTCGCGCCGGCCTCGCGACGGTCTAGCTCGCGCCGGCCTGGCGCTGCTGTGGGGCGGCGTCACGGCTTCTCCGCTGCCCTGGCAGCTAGCGGCGTTCAAATGGGAGTCGCAGTTTACTCTTCGACATGGAGGCTAGTACTGGGCTGTTGATGAGTGCTCTCGTGAAATGTCGTTCCTTCCGGCACTCGCTTTTGCGATGTTTTCGACGGTCGCCTGTTGCCATATCGGCCCGTACCACCGTGTGTCACTCCCACATGTGGAGCGCACACGCTGCAAGCATTTAGGCCCTTCCACTGCGGATTTTCCTTATCGCTTCTCGGCCTTTTGGCTAAGATCAAAGTGTAGTATCTGTTCTTATCAGCTTAGTATCTGATACGTCCTGCATCGCAGGACCAGAATATTAAACTCATTTTTGGCTCATGACGGAGTGCTAGGGGCTTGCTCCACCTCTGTCGCGGGTTGGCCCGGCATTGCAGTACCGCCGGGATCGGCCCACCTAAAATTAATTAAAACATAGCCTGAAATGGGTTAATATTCTGCAGTGATCAGATATTCAGCTGGTGACAAAACTTGTCGTAGATGTCGATGTCCCCAGTAGTTAGCTGCTTACACACCACGTATTGTTTTAATTAATTTAGATTATCTTAAGTACTTTTTTTTTCTTTTTTTTTTTTGCTGTGTGCTTGACCGCTCTTGCAGCCGCATTACACTAGGCTGGTAATTTATGGGGGCACAGGACAGTGCCTTCGGATGCCTCGTTGGCGTCTCTTATGGTCCGGCCACAGATAATTTTAAATAAATTTTTTGGAGTTATGACCTTAGCTCCTCGCGAACGTCGTCGTCGTCGCCGCCGCCGCACGCACGCAGAATACGTGTGTACACACACACACACACATATGCAGTTGGCGGTGGACGATGTAAGCACTCGGCTAGGTGTAGCTCGCGCCGGCCTCGCGACGGTCTAGCTCGCGCCGGCCTGGCGCTGCTGTGGGGCGGCGTCACGGCTTCTCCGCTGCCCTGGCAGCTAGCGGCGTTCAAATGGGAGTCGCAGTTTACTCTTCGACATGGAGGCTAGTACTGGGCTGTTGATGAGTGCTCTCGTGAAATGTCGTTCCTTCCGGCACTCGCTTTTGCGATGTTTTCGACGGTCGCCTGTTGCCATATCGGCCCGTACCACCGTGTGTCACTCCCACATGTGGAGCGCACACGCTGCAAGCATTTAGGCCCTTCCACTGCGGATTTTCCTTATCGCTTCTCGGCCTTTTGGCTAAGATCAAAGTGTAGTATCTGTTCTTATCAGCTTAGTATCTGATACGTCCTGCATCGCAGGACCAGAATATTAAACTCATTTTTGGCTCATGACGGAGTGCTAGGGGCTTGCTCCACCTCTGTCGCGGGTTGGCCCGGCATTGCAGTACCGCCGGGATCGGCCCACCTAAAATTAATTAAAACATAGCCTGAAATGGGTTAATATTCTGCAGTGATCAGATATTCAGCTGGTGACAAAACTTGTCGTAGATGTCGATGTCCCCAGTAGTTAGCTGCTTACACACCACGTATTGTTTTAATTAATTTAGATTATCTTAAGTACTTTTTTTTTCTTTTTTTTTTGCTGTGTGCTTGACCGCTCTTGCAGCCGCATTACACTAGGCTGGTAATTTATGGGGGCACAGGACAGTGCCTTCGGATGCCTCGTTGGCGTCTCTTATGGTCCGGCCACAGATAATTTTAAATAAATTTTTTGGAGTTATGACCTTAGCTCCTCGCGAACGTCGTCGTCGTCGTCGCCGCCGCCGCACGCACGCAGAATACGTGTGTACACACACACACACACATATGCAGTTGGCGGTGGACGATGTAAGCACTCGGCTAGGTGTAGCTCGCGCCGGCCTCGCGACGGTCTAGCTCGCGCCGGCCTGGCGCTGCTGTGGGGCGGCGTCACGGCTTCTCCGCTGCCCTGGCAGCTAGCGGCGTTCAAATGGGAGTCGCAGTTTACTCTTCGACATGGAGGCTAGTACTGGGCTGTTGATGAGTGCTCTCGTGAAATGTCGTTCCTTCCGGCACTCGCTTTTGCGATGTTTTCGACGGTCGCCTGTTGCCATATCGGCCCGTACCACCGTGTGTCACTCCCACATGTGGAGCGCACACGCTGCAAGCATTTAGGCCCTTCCACTGCGGATTTTCCTTATCGCTTCTCGGCCTTTTGGCTAAGATCAAAGTGTAGTATCTGTTCTTATCAGCTTAGTATCTGATACGTCCTGCATCGCAGGACCAGAATATTAAACTCATTTTTGGCTCATGACGGAGTGCTAGGGGCTTGCTCCACCTCTGTCGCGGGTTGGCCCGGCATTGCAGTACCGCCGGGATCGGCCCACCTAAAATTAATTAAAACATAGCCTGAAATGGGTTAATATTCTGCAGTGATCAGATATTCAGCTGGTGACAAAACTTGTCGTAGATGTCGATGTCCCCAGTAGTTAGCTGCTTACACACCACGTATTGTTTTAATTAATTTAGATTATCTTAAGTACTTTTTTTTTCTTTTTTTTTTGCTGTGTGCTTGACCGCTCTTGCAGCCGCATTACACTAGGCTGGTAATTTATGGGGGCACAGGACAGTGCCTTCGGATGCCTCGATGGCGTCTCTTATGGTCCGGCCACAGATAATTTTAAATAAATTTTTTGGAGTTATGACCTTAGCTCCTCGCGAACGTCGTCGTCGTCGTCGCCGCCGCCGCACGCACGCAGAATACGTGTGTACACACACACACACACATATGCAGTTGGCGGTGGACGATGTAAGCACTCGGCTAGGTGTAGCTCGCGCCGGCCTCGCGACGGTCTAGCTCGCGCCGGCCTGGCGCTGCTGTGGGGCGGCGTCACGGCTTCTCCGCTGCCCTGGCAGCTAGCGGCGTTCAAATGGGAGTCGCAGTTTACTCTTCGACATGGAGGCTAGTACTGGGCTGTTGATGAGTGCTCTCGTGAAATGTCGTTCCTTCCGGCACTCGCTTTTGCGATGTTTTCGACGGTCGCCTGTTGCCATATCGGCCCGTACCACCGTGTGTCACTCCCACATGTGGAGCGCACACGCTGCAAGCATTTAGGCCCTTCCACTGCGGATTTTCCTTATCGCTTCTCGGCCTTTTGGCTAAGATCAAAGTGTAGTATCTGTTCTTATCAGCTTAGTATCTGATACGTCCTGCATCGCAGGACCAGAATATTAAACTCATTTTTGGCTCATGACGGAGTGCTAGGGGCTTGCTCCACCTCTGTCGCGGGTTGGCCCGGCATTGCAGTACCGCCGGGATCGGCCCACCTAAAATTAATTAAAACATAGCCTGAAATGGGTTAATATTCTGCAGTGATCAGATATTCAGCTGGTGACAAAACTTGTCGTAGATGTCGATGTCCCCAGTAGTTAGCTGCTTACACACCACGTATTGTTTTAATTAATTTAGATTATCTTAAGTACTTTTTTTTTCTTTTTTTTTTTTGCTGTGTGCTTGACCGCTCTTGCAGCCGCATTACACTAGGCTGGTAATTTATGGGGGCACAGGACAGTGCCTTCGGATGCCTCGTTGGCGTCTCTTATGGTCCGGCCACAGATAATTTTAAATAAATTTTTTGGAGTTATGACCTTAGCTCCTCGCGAACGTCGTCGTCGTCGCCGCCGCCGCACGCACGCAGAATACGTGTGTACACACACACACACACATATGCAGTTGGCGGTGGACGATGTAAGCACTCGGCTAGGTGTAGCTCGCGCCGGCCTCGCGACGGTCTAGCTCGCGCCGGCCTGGCGCTGCTGTGGGGCGGCGTCACGGCTTCTCCGCTGCCCTGGCAGCTAGCGGCGTTCAAATGGGAGTCGCAGTTTACTCTTCGACATGGAGGCTAGTACTGGGCTGTTGATGAGTGCTCTCGTGAAATGTCGTTCCTTCCGGCACTCGCTTTTGCGATGTTTTCGACGGTCGCCTGTTGCCATATCGGCCCGTACCACCGTGTGTCACTCCCACATGTGGAGCGCACACGCTGCAAGCATTTAGGCCCTTCCACTGCGGATTTTCCTTATCGCTTCTCGGCCTTTTGGCTAAGATCAAAGTGTAGTATCTGTTCTTATCAGCTTAGTATCTGATACGTCCTGCATCGCAGGACCAGAATATTAAACTCATTTTTGGCTCATGACGGAGTGCTAGGGGCTTGCTCCACCTCTGTCGCGGGTTGGCCCGGCATTGCAGTACCGCCGGGATCGGCCCACCTAAAATTAATTAAAACATAGCCTGAAATGGGTTAATATTCTGCAGTGATCAGATATTCAGCTGGTGACAAAACTTGTCGTAGATGTCGATGTCCCCAGTAGTTAGCTGCTTACACACCACGTATTGTTTTAATTAATTTAGATTATCTTAAGTACTTTTTTTTTCTTTTTTTTTTGCTGTGTGCTTGACCGCTCTTGCAGCCGCATTACACTAGGCTGGTAATTTATGGGGGCACAGGACAGTGCCTTCGGATGCCTCGTTGGCGTCTCTTATGGTCCGGCCACAGATAATTTTAAATAAATTTTTTGGAGTTATGACCTTAGCTCCTCGCGAACGTCGTCGTCGTCGTCGCCGCCGCCGCACGCACGCAGAATACGTGTGTACACACACACACACACATATGCAGTTGGCGGTGGACGATGTAAGCACTCGGCTAGGTGTAGCTCGCGCCGGCCTCGCGACGGTCTAGCTCGCGCCGGCCTGGCGCTGCTGTGGGGCGGCGTCACGGCTTCTCCGCTGCCCTGGCAGCTAGCGGCGTTCAAATGGGAGTCGCAGTTTACTCTTCGACATGGAGGCTAGTACTGGGCTGTTGATGAGTGCTCTCGTGAAATGTCGTTCCTTCCGGCACTCGCTTTTGCGATGTTTTCGACGGTCGCCTGTTGCCATATCGGCCCGTACCACCGTGTGTCACTCCCACATGTGGAGCGCACACGCTGCAAGCATTTAGGCCCTTCCACTGCGGATTTTCCTTATCGCTTCTCGGCCTTTTGGCTAAGATCAAAGTGTAGTATCTGTTCTTATCAGCTTAGTATCTGATACGTCCTGCATCGCAGGACCAGAATATTAAACTCATTTTTGGCTCATGACGGAGTGCTAGGGGCTTGCTCCACCTCTGTCGCGGGTTGGCCCGGCATTGCAGTACCGCCGGGATCGGCCCACCTAAAATTAATTAAAACATAGCCTGAAATGGGTTAATATTCTGCAGTGATCAGATATTCAGCTGGTGACAAAACTTGTCGTAGATGTCGATGTCCCCAGTAGTTAGCTGCTTACACACCACGTATTGTTTTAATTAATTTAGATTATCTTAAGTACTTTTTTTTTCTTTTTTTTTTGCTGTGTGCTTGACCGCTCTTGCAGCCGCATTACACTAGGCTGGTAATTTATGGGGGCACAGGACAGTGCCTTCGGATGCCTCGATGGCGTCTCTTATGGTCCGGCCACAGATAATTTTAAATAAATTTTTTGGAGTTATGACCTTAGCTCCTCGCGAACGTCGTCGTCGTCGTCGCCGCCGCCGCACGCACGCAGAATACGTGTGTACACACACACACACACATATGCAGTTGGCGGTGGACGATGTAAGCACTCGGCTAGGTGTAGCTCGCGCCGGCCTCGCGACGGTCTAGCTCGCGCCGGCCTGGCGCTGCTGTGGGGCGGCGTCACGGCTTCTCCGCTGCCCTGGCAGCTAGCGGCGTTCAAATGGGAGTCGCAGTTTACTCTTCGACATGGAGGCTAGTACTGGGCTGTTGATGAGTGCTCTCGTGAAATGTCGTTCCTTCCGGCACTCGCTTTTGCGATGTTTTCGACGGTCGCCTGTTGCCATATCGGCCCGTACCACCGTGTGTCACTCCCACATGTGGAGCGCACACGCTGCAAGCATTTAGGCCCTTCCACTGCGGATTTTCCTTATCGCTTCTCGGCCTTTTGGCTAAGATCAAAGTGTAGTATCTGTTCTTATCAGCTTAGTATCTGATACGTCCTGCATCGCAGGACCAGAATATTAAACTCATTTTTGGCTCATGACGGAGTGCTAGGGGCTTGCTCCACCTCTGTCGCGGGTTGGCCCGGCATTGCAGTACCGCCGGGATCGGCCCACCTAAAATTAATTAAAACATAGCCTGAAATGGGTTAATATTCTGCAGTGATCAGATATTCAGCTGGTGACAAAACTTGTCGTAGATGTCGATGTCCCCAGTAGTTAGCTGCTTACACACCACGTATTGTTTTAATTAATTTAGATTATCTTAAGTACTTTTTTTTTCTTTTTTTTTTTTGCTGTGTGCTTGACCGCTCTTGCAGCCGCATTACACTAGGCTGGTAATTTATGGGGGCACAGGACAGTGCCTTCGGATGCCTCGTTGGCGTCTCTTATGGTCCGGCCACAGATAATTTTAAATAAATTTTTTGGAGTTATGACCTTAGCTCCTCGCGAACGTCGTCGTCGTCGCCGCCGCCGCACGCACGCAGAATACGTGTGTACACACACACACACACATATGCAGTTGGCGGTGGACGATGTAAGCACTCGGCTAGGTGTAGCTCGCGCCGGCCTCGCGACGGTCTAGCTCGCGCCGGCCTGGCGCTGCTGTGGGGCGGCGTCACGGCTTCTCCGCTGCCCTGGCAGCTAGCGGCGTTCAAATGGGAGTCGCAGTTTACTCTTCGACATGGAGGCTAGTACTGGGCTGTTGATGAGTGCTCTCGTGAAATGTCGTTCCTTCCGGCACTCGCTTTTGCGATGTTTTCGACGGTCGCCTGTTGCCATATCGGCCCGTACCACCGTGTGTCACTCCCACATGTGGAGCGCACACGCTGCAAGCATTTAGGCCCTTCCACTGCGGATTTTCCTTATCGCTTCTCGGCCTTTTGGCTAAGATCAAAGTGTAGTATCTGTTCTTATCAGCTTAGTATCTGATACGTCCTGCATCGCAGGACCAGAATATTAAACTCATTTTTGGCTCATGACGGAGTGCTAGGGGCTTGCTCCACCTCTGTCGCGGGTTGGCCCGGCATTGCAGTACCGCCGGGATCGGCCCACCTAAAATTAATTAAAACATAGCCTGAAATGGGTTAATATTCTGCAGTGATCAGATATTCAGCTGGTGACAAAACTTGTCGTAGATGTCGATGTCCCCAGTAGTTAGCTGCTTACACACCACGTATTGTTTTAATTAATTTAGATTATCTTAAGTACTTTTTTTTTCTTTTTTTTTTTGCTGTGTGCTTGACCGCTCTTGCAGCCGCATTACACTAGGCTGGTAATTTATGGGGGCACAGGACAGTGCCTTCGGATGCCTCGATGGCGTCTCTTATGGTCCGGCCACAGATAATTTTAAATAAATTTTTTGGAGTTATGACCTTAGCTCCTCGCGAACGTCGTCGTCGTCGCCGCCGCCGCACGCACGCAGAATACGTGTGTACACACACACACACACATATGCAGTTGGCGGTGGACGATGTAAGCACTCGGCTAGGTGTAGCTTGCGCCGGCCTCGCGACGGTCTAGCTCGCGCCGTCCTGGCGCTGCTGTGGGGCGGCGTCACGGCTTCTCCGCTGCCCTGGCAGCTAGCGGCGTTCAAATGGGAGTCGCAGTTTACTCTTCGACATGGAGGCTAGTACTGGGCTGTTGATGAGTGCTCTCGTGAAATGTCGTTCCTTCCGGCACTCGCTTTTGCGATGTTTTCGACGGTCGCCTGTTGCCATATCGGCCCGTACCACCGTGTGTCACTCCCACATGTGGAGCGCACACGCTGCAAGCATTTAGGCCCTTCCACTGCGGATTTTCCTTATCGCTTCTCGGCCTTTTGGCTAAGATCAAAGTGTAGTATCTGTTCTTATCAGCTTAGTATCTGATACGTCCTGCATCGCAGGACCAGAATATTAAACTCATTTTTGGCTCATGACGGAGTGCTAGGGGCTTGCTCCACCTCTGTCGCGGGTTGGCCCGGCATTGCAGTACCGCCGGGATCGGCCCACCTAAAATTAATTAAAACATAGCCTGAAATGGGTTAATATTCTGCAGTGATCAGATATTCAGCTGGTGACAAAACTTGTCGTAGATGTCGATGTCCCCAGTAGTTAGCTGCTTACACACCACGTATTGTTTTAATTAATTTAGATTATCTTAAGTACTTTTTTTTTCTTTTTTTTTTGCTGTGTGCTTGACCGCTCTTGCAGCCGCATTACACTAGGCTGGTAATTTATGGGGGCACAGGACAGTGCCTTCGGATGCCTCGATGGCGTCTCTTATGGTCCGGCCACAAATAATTTTAAATAATTTTTTTGGAGTTATGACCTTAGCTCCTCGCGAACGTCGTCGCCGCCGCCGCCGCCGCCGCCGCCGCACGCACGCAGAATACGTGTGTACACACACACACACACATATGCAGTTGGCGGTGGACGATGTAAGCACTCGGCTAGGTGTAGCTTGCGCCGGCCTCGCGACGGTCTAGCTCGCGCCGTCCTGGCGCTGCTGTGGGGCGGCGTCACGGCTTCTCCGCTGCCCTGGCAGCTAGCGGCGTTCAAATGGGAGTCGCAGTTTACTCTTCGACATGGAGGCTAGTACTGGGCTGTTGATGAGTGCTCTCGTGAAATGTCGTTCCTTCCGGCACTCGCTTTTGCGATGTTTTCGACGGTCGCCTGTTGCCATATCGGCCCGTACCACCGTGTGTCACTCCCACATGTGGAGCGCACACGCTGCAAGCATTTAGGCCCTTCCACTGCGGATTTTCCTTATCGCTTCTCGGCCTTTTGGCTAAGATCAAAGTGTAGTATCTGTTCTTATCAGCTTAGTATCTGATACGTCCTGCATCGCAGGACCAGAATATTAAACTCATTTTTGGCTCATGACGGAGTGCTAGGGGCTTGCTCCACCTCTGTCGCGGGTTGGCCCGGCATTGCAGTACCGCCGGGATCGGCCCACCTAAAATTAATTAAAACATAGCCTGAAATGGGTTAATATTCTGCAGTGATCAGATATTCAGCTGGTGACAAAACTTGTCGTAGATGTCGATGTCCCCAGTAGTTAGCTGCTTACACACCACGTATTGTTTTAATTAATTTAGATTATCTTAAGTACTTTTTTTTTCTTTTTTTTTTGCTGTGTGCTTGACCGCTCTTGCAGCCGCATTACACTAGGCTGGTAATTTATGGGGGCACAGGACAGCGCCTTCGGATGCCTCGATGGCGTCTCTTATGGTCCGGCCACAAATAATTTTAAATAATTTTTTTGGAGTTATGACCTTAGCTCCTCGCGAACGTCGTCGCCGCCGCCGCCGCCGCCGCCGCCGCACGCACGCAGAATACGTGTGTACACACACACACACACATATGCAGTTGGCGGTGGACGATGTAAGCACTCGGCTAGGTGTAGCTTGCGCCGGCCTCGCGACGGTCTAGCTCGCGCCGTCCTGGCGCTGCTGTGGGGCGGCGTCACGGCTTCTCCGCTGCCCTGGCAGCTAGCGGCGTTCAAATGGGAGTCGCAGTTTACTCTTCGACATGGAGGCTAGTACTGGGCTGTTGATGAGTGCTCTCGTGAAATGTCGTTCCTTCCGGCACTCGCTTTTGCGATGTTTTCGACGGTCGCCTGTTGCCATATCGGCCCGTACCACCGTGTGTCACTCCCACATGTGGAGCGCACACGCTGCAAGCATTTAGGCCCTTCCACTGCGGATTTTCCTTATCGCTTCTCGGCCTTTTGGCTAAGATCAAAGTGTAGTATCTGTTCTTATCAGCTTAGTATCTGATACGTCCTGCATCGCAGGACCAGAATATTAAACTCATTTTTGGCTCATGACGGAGTGCTAGGGGCTTGCTCCACCTCTGTCGCGGGTTGGCCCGGCATTGCAGTACCGCCGGGATCGGCCCACCTAAAATTAATTAAAACATAGCCTGAAATGGGTTAATATTCTGCAGTGATCAGATATTCAGCTGGTGACAAAACTTGTCGTAGATGTCGATGTCCCCAGTAGTTAGCTGCTTACACACCACGTATTGTTTTAATTAATTTAGATTATCTTAAGTACTTTTTTTTTCTTTTTTTTTTTTGCTGTGTGCTTGACCGCTCTTGCAGCCGCATTACACTAGGCTGGTAATTTATGGGGGCACAGGACAGTGCCTTCGGATGCCTCGTTGGCGTCTCTTATGGTCCGGCCACAGATAATTTTAAATAAATTTTTTGGAGTTATGACCTTAGCTCCTCGCGAACGTCGTCGTCGTCGCCGCCGCCGCACGCACGCAGAATACGTGTGTACACACACACACACACATATGCAGTTGGCGGTGGACGATGTAAGCACTCGGCTAGGTGTAGCTCGCGCCGGCCTCGCGACGGTCTAGCTCGCGCCGGCCTGGCGCTGCTGTGGGGCGGCGTCACGGCTTCTCCGCTGCCCTGGCAGCTAGCGGCGTTCAAATGGGAGTCGCAGTTTACTCTTCGACATGGAGGCTAGTACTGGGCTGTTGATGAGTGCTCTCGTGAAATGTCGTTCCTTCCGGCACTCGCTTTTGCGATGTTTTCGACGGTCGCCTGTTGCCATATCGGCCCGTACCACCGTGTGTCACTCCCACATGTGGAGCGCACACGCTGCAAGCATTTAGGCCCTTCCACTGCGGATTTTCCTTATCGCTTCTCGGCCTTTTGGCTAAGATCAAAGTGTAGTATCTGTTCTTATCAGCTTAGTATCTGATACGTCCTGCATCGCAGGACCAGAATATTAAACTCATTTTTGGCTCATGACGGAGTGCTAGGGGCTTGCTCCACCTCTGTCGCGGGTTGGCCCGGCATTGCAGTACCGCCGGGATCGGCCCACCTAAAATTAATTAAAACATAGCCTGAAATGGGTTAATATTCTGCAGTGATCAGATATTCAGCTGGTGACAAAACTTGTCGTAGATGTCGATGTCCCCAGTAGTTAGCTGCTTACACACCACGTATTGTTTTAATTAATTTAGATTATCTTAAGTACTTTTTTTTTCTTTTTTTTTTGCTGTGTGCTTGACCGCTCTTGCAGCCGCATTACACTAGGCTGGTAATTTATGGGGGCACAGGACAGTGCCTTCGGATGCCTCGTTGGCGTCTCTTATGGTCCGGCCACAGATAATTTTAAATAAATTTTTTGGAGTTATGACCTTAGCTCCTCGCGAACGTCGTCGTCGTCGTCGCCGCCGCCGCACGCACGCAGAATACGTGTGTACACACACACACACACATATGCAGTTGGCGGTGGACGATGTAAGCACTCGGCTAGGTGTAGCTCGCGCCGGCCTCGCGACGGTCTAGCTCGCGCCGGCCTGGCGCTGCTGTGGGGCGGCGTCACGGCTTCTCCGCTGCCCTGGCAGCTAGCGGCGTTCAAATGGGAGTCGCAGTTTACTCTTCGACATGGAGGCTAGTACTGGGCTGTTGATGAGTGCTCTCGTGAAATGTCGTTCCTTCCGGCACTCGCTTTTGCGATGTTTTCGACGGTCGCCTGTTGCCATATCGGCCCGTACCACCGTGTGTCACTCCCACATGTGGAGCGCACACGCTGCAAGCATTTAGGCCCTTCCACTGCGGATTTTCCTTATCGCTTCTCGGCCTTTTGGCTAAGATCAAAGTGTAGTATCTGTTCTTATCAGCTTAGTATCTGATACGTCCTGCATCGCAGGACCAGAATATTAAACTCATTTTTGGCTCATGACGGAGTGCTAGGGGCTTGCTCCACCTCTGTCGCGGGTTGGCCCGGCATTGCAGTACCGCCGGGATCGGCCCACCTAAAATTAATTAAAACATAGCCTGAAATGGGTTAATATTCTGCAGTGATCAGATATTCAGCTGGTGACAAAACTTGTCGTAGATGTCGATGTCCCCAGTAGTTAGCTGCTTACACACCACGTATTGTTTTAATTAATTTAGATTATCTTAAGTACTTTTTTTTTCTTTTTTTTTTGCTGTGTGCTTGACCGCTCTTGCAGCCGCATTACACTAGGCTGGTAATTTATGGGGGCACAGGACAGTGCCTTCGGATGCCTCGATGGCGTCTCTTATGGTCCGGCCACAGATAATTTTAAATAAATTTTTTGGAGTTATGACCTTAGCTCCTCGCGAACGTCGTCGTCGTCGTCGCCGCCGCCGCACGCACGCAGAATACGTGTGTACACACACACACACACATATGCAGTTGGCGGTGGACGATGTAAGCACTCGGCTAGGTGTAGCTCGCGCCGGCCTCGCGACGGTCTAGCTCGCGCCGGCCTGGCGCTGCTGTGGGGCGGCGTCACGGCTTCTCCGCTGCCCTGGCAGCTAGCGGCGTTCAAATGGGAGTCGCAGTTTACTCTTCGACATGGAGGCTAGTACTGGGCTGTTGATGAGTGCTCTCGTGAAATGTCGTTCCTTCCGGCACTCGCTTTTGCGATGTTTTCGACGGTCGCCTGTTGCCATATCGGCCCGTACCACCGTGTGTCACTCCCACATGTGGAGCGCACACGCTGCAAGCATTTAGGCCCTTCCACTGCGGATTTTCCTTATCGCTTCTCGGCCTTTTGGCTAAGATCAAAGTGTAGTATCTGTTCTTATCAGCTTAGTATCTGATACGTCCTGCATCGCAGGACCAGAATATTAAACTCATTTTTGGCTCATGACGGAGTGCTAGGGGCTTGCTCCACCTCTGTCGCGGGTTGGCCCGGCATTGCAGTACCGCCGGGATCGGCCCACCTAAAATTAATTAAAACATAGCCTGAAATGGGTTAATATTCTGCAGTGATCAGATATTCAGCTGGTGACAAAACTTGTCGTAGATGTCGATGTCCCCAGTAGTTAGCTGCTTACACACCACGTATTGTTTTAATTAATTTAGATTATCTTAAGTACTTTTTTTTTCTTTTTTTTTTTTGCTGTGTGCTTGACCGCTCTTGCAGCCGCATTACACTAGGCTGGTAATTTATGGGGGCACAGGACAGTGCCTTCGGATGCCTCGTTGGCGTCTCTTATGGTCCGGCCACAGATAATTTTAAATAAATTTTTTGGAGTTATGACCTTAGCTCCTCGCGAACGTCGTCGTCGTCGCCGCCGCCGCACGCACGCAGAATACGTGTGTACACACACACACACACATATGCAGTTGGCGGTGGACGATGTAAGCACTCGGCTAGGTGTAGCTCGCGCCGGCCTCGCGACGGTCTAGCTCGCGCCGGCCTGGCGCTGCTGTGGGGCGGCGTCACGGCTTCTCCGCTGCCCTGGCAGCTAGCGGCGTTCAAATGGGAGTCGCAGTTTACTCTTCGACATGGAGGCTAGTACTGGGCTGTTGATGAGTGCTCTCGTGAAATGTCGTTCCTTCCGGCACTCGCTTTTGCGATGTTTTCGACGGTCGCCTGTTGCCATATCGGCCCGTACCACCGTGTGTCACTCCCACATGTGGAGCGCACACGCTGCAAGCATTTAGGCCCTTCCACTGCGGATTTTCCTTATCGCTTCTCGGCCTTTTGGCTAAGATCAAAGTGTAGTATCTGTTCTTATCAGCTTAGTATCTGATACGTCCTGCATCGCAGGACCAGAATATTAAACTCATTTTTGGCTCATGACGGAGTGCTAGGGGCTTGCTCCACCTCTGTCGCGGGTTGGCCCGGCATTGCAGTACCGCCGGGATCGGCCCACCTAAAATTAATTAAAACATAGCCTGAAATGGGTTAATATTCTGCAGTGATCAGATATTCAGCTGGTGACAAAACTTGTCGTAGATGTCGATGTCCCCAGTAGTTAGCTGCTTACACACCACGTATTGTTTTAATTAATTTAGATTATCTTAAGTACTTTTTTTTTCTTTTTTTTTTGCTGTGTGCTTGACCGCTCTTGCAGCCGCATTACACTAGGCTGGTAATTTATGGGGGCACAGGACAGTGCCTTCGGATGCCTCGTTGGCGTCTCTTATGGTCCGGCCACAGATAATTTTAAATAAATTTTTTGGAGTTATGACCTTAGCTCCTCGCGAACGTCGTCGTCGTCGTCGCCGCCGCCGCACGCACGCAGAATACGTGTGTACACACACACACACACATATGCAGTTGGCGGTGGACGATGTAAGCACTCGGCTAGGTGTAGCTCGCGCCGGCCTCGCGACGGTCTAGCTCGCGCCGGCCTGGCGCTGCTGTGGGGCGGCGTCACGGCTTCTCCGCTGCCCTGGCAGCTAGCGGCGTTCAAATGGGAGTCGCAGTTTACTCTTCGACATGGAGGCTAGTACTGGGCTGTTGATGAGTGCTCTCGTGAAATGTCGTTCCTTCCGGCACTCGCTTTTGCGATGTTTTCGACGGTCGCCTGTTGCCATATCGGCCCGTACCACCGTGTGTCACTCCCACATGTGGAGCGCACACGCTGCAAGCATTTAGGCCCTTCCACTGCGGATTTTCCTTATCGCTTCTCGGCCTTTTGGCTAAGATCAAAGTGTAGTATCTGTTCTTATCAGCTTAGTATCTGATACGTCCTGCATCGCAGGACCAGAATATTAAACTCATTTTTGGCTCATGACGGAGTGCTAGGGGCTTGCTCCACCTCTGTCGCGGGTTGGCCCGGCATTGCAGTACCGCCGGGATCGGCCCACCTAAAATTAATTAAAACATAGCCTGAAATGGGTTAATATTCTGCAGTGATCAGATATTCAGCTGGTGACAAAACTTGTCGTAGATGTCGATGTCCCCAGTAGTTAGCTGCTTACACACCACGTATTGTTTTAATTAATTTAGATTATCTTAAGTACTTTTTTTTTCTTTTTTTTTTGCTGTGTGCTTGACCGCTCTTGCAGCCGCATTACACTAGGCTGGTAATTTATGGGGGCACAGGACAGTGCCTTCGGATGCCTCGATGGCGTCTCTTATGGTCCGGCCACAGATAATTTTAAATAAATTTTTTGGAGTTATGACCTTAGCTCCTCGCGAACGTCGTCGTCGTCGTCGCCGCCGCCGCACGCACGCAGAATACGTGTGTACACACACACACACACATATGCAGTTGGCGGTGGACGATGTAAGCACTCGGCTAGGTGTAGCTCGCGCCGGCCTCGCGACGGTCTAGCTCGCGCCGGCCTGGCGCTGCTGTGGGGCGGCGTCACGGCTTCTCCGCTGCCCTGGCAGCTAGCGGCGTTCAAATGGGAGTCGCAGTTTACTCTTCGACATGGAGGCTAGTACTGGGCTGTTGATGAGTGCTCTCGTGAAATGTCGTTCCTTCCGGCACTCGCTTTTGCGATGTTTTCGACGGTCGCCTGTTGCCATATCGGCCCGTACCACCGTGTGTCACTCCCACATGTGGAGCGCACACGCTGCAAGCATTTAGGCCCTTCCACTGCGGATTTTCCTTATCGCTTCTCGGCCTTTTGGCTAAGATCAAAGTGTAGTATCTGTTCTTATCAGCTTAGTATCTGATACGTCCTGCATCGCAGGACCAGAATATTAAACTCATTTTTGGCTCATGACGGAGTGCTAGGGGCTTGCTCCACCTCTGTCGCGGGTTGGCCCGGCATTGCAGTACCGCCGGGATCGGCCCACCTAAAATTAATTAAAACATAGCCTGAAATGGGTTAATATTCTGCAGTGATCAGATATTCAGCTGGTGACAAAACTTGTCGTAGATGTCGATGTCCCCAGTAGTTAGCTGCTTACACACCACGTATTGTTTTAATTAATTTAGATTATCTTAAGTACTTTTTTTTTCTTTTTTTTTTTTGCTGTGTGCTTGACCGCTCTTGCAGCCGCATTACACTAGGCTGGTAATTTATGGGGGCACAGGACAGTGCCTTCGGATGCCTCGTTGGCGTCTCTTATGGTCCGGCCACAGATAATTTTAAATAAATTTTTTGGAGTTATGACCTTAGCTCCTCGCGAACGTCGTCGTCGTCGCCGCCGCCGCACGCACGCAGAATACGTGTGTACACACACACACACACATATGCAGTTGGCGGTGGACGATGTAAGCACTCGGCTAGGTGTAGCTCGCGCCGGCCTCGCGACGGTCTAGCTCGCGCCGGCCTGGCGCTGCTGTGGGGCGGCGTCACGGCTTCTCCGCTGCCCTGGCAGCTAGCGGCGTTCAAATGGGAGTCGCAGTTTACTCTTCGACATGGAGGCTAGTACTGGGCTGTTGATGAGTGCTCTCGTGAAATGTCGTTCCTTCCGGCACTCGCTTTTGCGATGTTTTCGACGGTCGCCTGTTGCCATATCGGCCCGTACCACCGTGTGTCACTCCCACATGTGGAGCGCACACGCTGCAAGCATTTAGGCCCTTCCACTGCGGATTTTCCTTATCGCTTCTCGGCCTTTTGGCTAAGATCAAAGTGTAGTATCTGTTCTTATCAGCTTAGTATCTGATACGTCCTGCATCGCAGGACCAGAATATTAAACTCATTTTTGGCTCATGACGGAGTGCTAGGGGCTTGCTCCACCTCTGTCGCGGGTTGGCCCGGCATTGCAGTACCGCCGGGATCGGCCCACCTAAAATTAATTAAAACATAGCCTGAAATGGGTTAATATTCTGCAGTGATCAGATATTCAGCTGGTGACAAAACTTGTCGTAGATGTCGATGTCCCCAGTAGTTAGCTGCTTACACACCACGTATTGTTTTAATTAATTTAGATTATCTTAAGTACTTTTTTTTTCTTTTTTTTTTTGCTGTGTGCTTGACCGCTCTTGCAGCCGCATTACACTAGGCTGGTAATTTATGGGGGCACAGGACAGTGCCTTCGGATGCCTCGATGGCGTCTCTTATGGTCCGGCCACAGATAATTTTAAATAAATTTTTTGGAGTTATGACCTTAGCTCCTCGCGAACGTCGTCGTCGTCGCCGCCGCCGCACGCACGCAGAATACGTGTGTACACACACACACACACATATGCAGTTGGCGGTGGACGATGTAAGCACTCGGCTAGGTGTAGCTCGCGCCGGCCTCGCGACGGTCTAGCTCGCGCCGGCCTGGCGCTGCTGTGGGGCGGCGTCACGGCTTCTCCGCTGCCCTGGCAGCTAGCGGCGTTCAAATGGGAGTCGCAGTTTACTCTTCGACATGGAGGCTAGTACTGGGCTGTTGATGAGTGCTCTCGTGAAATGTCGTTCCTTCCGGCACTCGCTTTTGCGATGTTTTCGACGGTCGCCTGTTGCCATATCGGCCCGTACCACCGTGTGTCACTCCCACATGTGGAGCGCACACGCTGCAAGCATTTAGGCCCTTCCACTGCGGATTTTCCTTATCGCTTCTCGGCCTTTTGGCTAAGATCAAAGTGTAGTATCTGTTCTTATCAGCTTAGTATCTGATACGTCCTGCATCGCAGGACCAGAATATTAAACTCATTTTTGGCTCATGACGGAGTGCTAGGGGCTTGCTCCACCTCTGTCGCGGGTTGGCCCGGCATTGCAGTACCGCCGGGATCGGCCCACCTAAAATTAATTAAAACATAGCCTGAAATGGGTTAATATTCTGCAGTGATCAGATATTCAGCTGGTGACAAAACTTGTCGTAGATGTCGATGTCCCCAGTAGTTAGCTGCTTACACACCACGTATTGTTTTAATTAATTTAGATTATCTTAAGTACTTTTTTTTTCTTTTTTTTTTGCTGTGTGCTTGACCGCTCTTGCAGCCGCATTACACTAGGCTGGTAATTTATGGGGGCACAGGACAGTGCCTTCGGATGCCTCGATGGCGTCTCTTATGGTCCGGCCACAGATAATTTTAAATAAATTTTTTGGAGTTATGACCTTAGCTCCTCGCGAACGTCGTCGTCGTCGTCGCCGCCGCCGCACGCACGCAGAATACGTGTGTACACACACACACACACATATGCAGTTGGCGGTGGACGATGTAAGCACTCGGCTAGGTGTAGCTCGCGCCGGCCTCGCGACGGTCTAGCTCGCGCCGGCCTGGCGCTGCTGTGGGGCGGCGTCACGGCTTCTCCGCTGCCCTGGCAGCTAGCGGCGTTCAAATGGGAGTCGCAGTTTACTCTTCGACATGGAGGCTAGTACTGGGCTGTTGATGAGTGCTCTCGTGAAATGTCGTTCCTTCCGGCACTCGCTTTTGCGATGTTTTCGACGGTCGCCTGTTGCCATATCGGCCCGTACCACCGTGTGTCACTCCCACATGTGGAGCGCACACGCTGCAAGCATTTAGGCCCTTCCACTGCGGATTTTCCTTATCGCTTCTCGGCCTTTTGGCTAAGATCAAAGTGTAGTATCTGTTCTTATCAGCTTAGTATCTGATACGTCCTGCATCGCAGGACCAGAATATTAAACTCATTTTTGGCTCATGACGGAGTGCTAGGGGCTTGCTCCACCTCTGTCGCGGGTTGGCCCGGCATTGCAGTACCGCCGGGATCGGCCCACCTAAAATTAATTAAAACATAGCCTGAAATGGGTTAATATTCTGCAGTGATCAGATATTCAGCTGGTGACAAAACTTGTCGTAGATGTCGATGTCCCCAGTAGTTAGCTGCTTACACACCACGTATTGTTTTAATTAATTTAGATTATCTTAAGTACTTTTTTTTTCTTTTTTTTTTTTGCTGTGTGCTTGACCGCTCTTGCAGCCGCATTACACTAGGCTGGTAATTTATGGGGGCACAGGACAGTGCCTTCGGATGCCTCGTTGGCGTCTCTTATGGTCCGGCCACAGATAATTTTAAATAAATTTTTTGGAGTTATGACCTTAGCTCCTCGCGAACGTCGTCGTCGTCGCCGCCGCCGCACGCACGCAGAATACGTGTGTACACACACACACACACATATGCAGTTGGCGGTGGACGATGTAAGCACTCGGCTAGGTGTAGCTCGCGCCGGCCTCGCGACGGTCTAGCTCGCGCCGGCCTGGCGCTGCTGTGGGGCGGCGTCACGGCTTCTCCGCTGCCCTGGCAGCTAGCGGCGTTCAAATGGGAGTCGCAGTTTACTCTTCGACATGGAGGCTAGTACTGGGCTGTTGATGAGTGCTCTCGTGAAATGTCGTTCCTTCCGGCACTCGCTTTTGCGATGTTTTCGACGGTCGCCTGTTGCCATATCGGCCCGTACCACCGTGTGTCACTCCCACATGTGGAGCGCACACGCTGCAAGCATTTAGGCCCTTCCACTGCGGATTTTCCTTATCGCTTCTCGGCCTTTTGGCTAAGATCAAAGTGTAGTATCTGTTCTTATCAGCTTAGTATCTGATACGTCCTGCATCGCAGGACCAGAATATTAAACTCATTTTTGGCTCATGACGGAGTGCTAGGGGCTTGCTCCACCTCTGTCGCGGGTTGGCCCGGCATTGCAGTACCGCCGGGATCGGCCCACCTAAAATTAATTAAAACATAGCCTGAAATGGGTTAATATTCTGCAGTGATCAGATATTCAGCTGGTGACAAAACTTGTCGTAGATGTCGATGTCCCCAGTAGTTAGCTGCTTACACACCACGTATTGTTTTAATTAATTTAGATTATCTTAAGTACTTTTTTTTTCTTTTTTTTTTGCTGTGTGCTTGACCGCTCTTGCAGCCGCATTACACTAGGCTGGTAATTTATGGGGGCACAGGACAGTGCCTTCGGATGCCTCGTTGGCGTCTCTTATGGTCCGGCCACAGATAATTTTAAATAAATTTTTTGGAGTTATGACCTTAGCTCCTCGCGAACGTCGTCGTCGTCGTCGCCGCCGCCGCACGCACGCAGAATACGTGTGTACACACACACACACACATATGCAGTTGGCGGTGGACGATGTAAGCACTCGGCTAGGTGTAGCTCGCGCCGGCCTCGCGACGGTCTAGCTCGCGCCGGCCTGGCGCTGCTGTGGGGCGGCGTCACGGCTTCTCCGCTGCCCTGGCAGCTAGCGGCGTTCAAATGGGAGTCGCAGTTTACTCTTCGACATGGAGGCTAGTACTGGGCTGTTGATGAGTGCTCTCGTGAAATGTCGTTCCTTCCGGCACTCGCTTTTGCGATGTTTTCGACGGTCGCCTGTTGCCATATCGGCCCGTACCACCGTGTGTCACTCCCACATGTGGAGCGCACACGCTGCAAGCATTTAGGCCCTTCCACTGCGGATTTTCCTTATCGCTTCTCGGCCTTTTGGCTAAGATCAAAGTGTAGTATCTGTTCTTATCAGCTTAGTATCTGATACGTCCTGCATCGCAGGACCAGAATATTAAACTCATTTTTGGCTCATGACGGAGTGCTAGGGGCTTGCTCCACCTCTGTCGCGGGTTGGCCCGGCATTGCAGTACCGCCGGGATCGGCCCACCTAAAATTAATTAAAACATAGCCTGAAATGGGTTAATATTCTGCAGTGATCAGATATTCAGCTGGTGACAAAACTTGTCGTAGATGTCGATGTCCCCAGTAGTTAGCTGCTTACACACCACGTATTGTTTTAATTAATTTAGATTATCTTAAGTACTTTTTTTTTCTTTTTTTTTTGCTGTGTGCTTGACCGCTCTTGCAGCCGCATTACACTAGGCTGGTAATTTATGGGGGCACAGGACAGTGCCTTCGGATGCCTCGATGGCGTCTCTTATGGTCCGGCCACAGATAATTTTAAATAAATTTTTTGGAGTTATGACCT
Source organism: Schistocerca nitens (assembly GCF_023898315.1). Lineage (NCBI taxonomy): Eukaryota > Metazoa > Arthropoda > Insecta > Orthoptera > Acrididae > Schistocerca > Schistocerca nitens. Next base: position 56,274 of record NW_026045746.1, read on the forward strand.
TAGCTCCTCGCGAACGTCGTCGTCGTCGTCGCCGCCGCCGCACGCACGCAGAATACGTGTGTACACACACACACACACATATGCAGTTGGCGGTGGACGATGTAAGCACTCGGCTAGGTGTAGCTCGCGCCGGCCTCGCGACGGTCTAGCTCGCGCCGGCCTGGCGCTGCTGTGGGGCGGCGTCACGGCTTCTCCGCTGCCCTGGCAGCTAGCGGCGTTCAAATGGGAGTCGCAGTTTACTCTTCGACATGGAGGCTAGTACTGGGCTGTTGATGAGTGCTCTCGTGAAATGTCGTTCCTTCCGGCACTCGCTTTTGCGATGTTTTCGACGGTCGCCTGTTGCCATATCGGCCCGTACCACCGTGTGTCACTCCCACATGTGGAGCGCACACGCTGCAAGCATTTAGGCCCTTCCACTGCGGATTTTCCTTATCGCTTCTCGGCCTTTTGGCTAAGATCAAAGTGTAGTATCTGTTCTTATCAGCTTAGTATCTGATACGTCCTGCATCGCAGGACCAGAATATTAAACTCATTTTTGGCTCATGACGGAGTGCTAGGGGCTTGCTCCACCTCTGTCGCGGGTTGGCCCGGCATTGCAGTACCGCCGGGATCGGCCCACCTAAAATTAATTAAAACATAGCCTGAAATGGGTTAATATTCTGCAGTGATCAGATATTCAGCTGGTGACAAAACTTGTCGTAGATGTCGATGTCCCCAGTAGTTAGCTGCTTACACACCACGTATTGTTTTAATTAATTTAGATTATCTTAAGTACTTTTTTTTTCTTTTTTTTTTTTGCTGTGTGCTTGACCGCTCTTGCAGCCGCATTACACTAGGCTGGTAATTTATGGGGGCACAGGACAGTGCCTTCGGATGCCTCGTTGGCGTCTCTTATGGTCCGGCCACAGATAATTTTAAATAAATTTTTTGGAGTTATGACCTTAGCTCCTCGCGAACGTCGTCGTCGTCGCCGCCGCCGCACGCACGCAGAATACGTGTGTACACACACACACACACATATGCAGTTGGCGGTGGACGATGTAAGCACTCGGCTAGGTGTAGCTCGCGCCGGCCTCGCGACGGTCTAGCTCGCGCCGGCCTGGCGCTGCTGTGGGGCGGCGTCACGGCTTCTCCGCTGCCCTGGCAGCTAGCGGCGTTCAAATGGGAGTCGCAGTTTACTCTTCGACATGGAGGCTAGTACTGGGCTGTTGATGAGTGCTCTCGTGAAATGTCGTTCCTTCCGGCACTCGCTTTTGCGATGTTTTCGACGGTCGCCTGTTGCCATATCGGCCCGTACCACCGTGTGTCACTCCCACATGTGGAGCGCACACGCTGCAAGCATTTAGGCCCTTCCACTGCGGATTTTCCTTATCGCTTCTCGGCCTTTTGGCTAAGATCAAAGTGTAGTATCTGTTCTTATCAGCTTAGTATCTGATACGTCCTGCATCGCAGGACCAGAATATTAAACTCATTTTTGGCTCATGACGGAGTGCTAGGGGCTTGCTCCACCTCTGTCGCGGGTTGGCCCGGCATTGCAGTACCGCCGGGATCGGCCCACCTAAAATTAATTAAAACATAGCCTGAAATGGGTTAATATTCTGCAGTGATCAGATATTCAGCTGGTGACAAAACTTGTCGTAGATGTCGATGTCCCCAGTAGTTAGCTGCTTACACACCACGTATTGTTTTAATTAATTTAGATTATCTTAAGTACTTTTTTTTTCTTTTTTTTTTTGCTGTGTGCTTGACCGCTCTTGCAGCCGCATTACACTAGGCTGGTAATTTATGGGGGCACAGGACAGTGCCTTCGGATGCCTCGATGGCGTCTCTTATGGTCCGGCCACAGATAATTTTAAATAAATTTTTTGGAGTTATGACCTTAGCTCCTCGCGAACGTCGTCGTCGTCGCCGCCGCCGCACGCACGCAGAATACGTGTGTACACACACACACACACATATGCAGTTGGCGGTGGACGATGTAAGCACTCGGCTAGGTGTAGCTCGCGCCGGCCTCGCGACGGTCTAGCTCGCGCCGGCCTGGCGCTGCTGTGGGGCGGCGTCACGGCTTCTCCGCTGCCCTGGCAGCTAGCGGCGTTCAAATGGGAGTCGCAGTTTACTCTTCGACATGGAGGCTAGTACTGGGCTGTTGATGAGTGCTCTCGTGAAATGTCGTTCCTTCCGGCACTCGCTTTTGCGATGTTTTCGACGGTCGCCTGTTGCCATATCGGCCCGTACCACCGTGTGTCACTCCCACATGTGGAGCGCACACGCTGCAAGCATTTAGGCCCTTCCACTGCGGATTTTCCTTATCGCTTCTCGGCCTTTTGGCTAAGATCAAAGTGTAGTATCTGTTCTTATCAGCTTAGTATCTGATACGTCCTGCATCGCAGGACCAGAATATTAAACTCATTTTTGGCTCATGACGGAGTGCTAGGGGCTTGCTCCACCTCTGTCGCGGGTTGGCCCGGCATTGCAGTACCGCCGGGATCGGCCCACCTAAAATTAATTAAAACATAGCCTGAAATGGGTTAATATTCTGCAGTGATCAGATATTCAGCTGGTGACAAAACTTGTCGTAGATGTCGATGTCCCCAGTAGTTAGCTGCTTACACACCACGTATTGTTTTAATTAATTTAGATTATCTTAAGTACTTTTTTTTTCTTTTTTTTTTGCTGTGTGCTTGACCGCTCTTGCAGCCGCATTACACTAGGCTGGTAATTTATGGGGGCACAGGACAGTGCCTTCGGATGCCTCGATGGCGTCTCTTATGGTCCGGCCACAAATAATTTTAAATAATTTTTTTGGAGTTATGACCTTAGCTCCTCGCGAACGTCGTCGCCGCCGCCGCCGCCGCCGCCGCCGCACGCACGCAGAATACGTGTGTACACACACACACACACATATGCAGTTGGCGGTGGACGATGTAAGCACTCGGCTAGGTGTAGCTCGCGCCGGCCTCGCGACGGTCTAGCTCGCGCCGGCCTGGCGCTGCTGTGGGGCGGCGTCACGGCTTCTCCGCTGCCCTGGCAGCTAGCGGCGTTCAAATGGGAGTCGCAGTTTACTCTTCGACATGGAGGCTAGTACTGGGCTGTTGATGAGTGCTCTCGTGAAATGTCGTTCCTTCCGGCACTCGCTTTTGCGATGTTTTCGACGGTCGCCTGTTGCCATATCGGCCCGTACCACCGTGTGTCACTCCCACATGTGGAGCGCACACGCTGCAAGCATTTAGGCCCTTCCACTGCGGATTTTCCTTATCGCTTCTCGGCCTTTTGGCTAAGATCAAAGTGTAGTATCTGTTCTTATCAGCTTAGTATCTGATACGTCCTGCATCGCAGGACCAGAATATTAAACTCATTTTTGGCTCATGACGGAGTGCTAGGGGCTTGCTCCACCTCTGTCGCGGGTTGGCCCGGCATTGCAGTACCGCCGGGATCGGCCCACCTAAAATTAATTAAAACATAGCCTGAAATGGGTTAATATTCTGCAGTGATCAGATATTCAGCTGGTGACAAAACTTGTCGTAGATGTCGATGTCCCCAGTAGTTAGCTGCTTACACACCACGTATTGTTTTAATTAATTTAGATTATCTTAAGTACTTTTTTTTTCTTTTTTTTTTGCTGTGTGCTTGACCGCTCTTGCAGCCGCATTACACTAGGCTGGTAATTTATGGGGGCACAGGACAGTGCCTTCGGATGCCTCGATGGCGTCTCTTATGGTCCGGCCACAAATAATTTTAAATAATTTTTTTGGAGTTATGACCTTAGCTCCTCGCGAACGTCGTCGCCGCCGCCGCCGCCGCCGCCGCCGCACGCACGCAGAATACGTGTGTACACACACACACACACATATGCAGTTGGCGGTGGACGATGTAAGCACTCGGCTAGGTGTAGCTTGCGCCGGCCTCGCGACGGTCTAGCTCGCGCCGTCCTGGCGCTGCTGTGGGGCGGCGTCACGGCTTCTCCGCTGCCCTGGCAGCTAGCGGCGTTCAAATGGGAGTCGCAGTTTACTCTTCGACATGGAGGCTAGTACTGGGCTGTTGATGAGTGCTCTCGTGAAATGTCGTTCCTTCCGGCACTCGCTTTTGCGATGTTTTCGACGGTCGCCTGTTGCCATATCGGCCCGTACCACCGTGTGTCACTCCCACATGTGGAGCGCACACGCTGCAAGCATTTAGGCCCTTCCACTGCGGATTTTCCTTATCGCTTCTCGGCCTTTTGGCTAAGATCAAAGTGTAGTATCTGTTCTTATCAGCTTAGTATCTGATACGTCCTGCATCGCAGGACCAGAATATTAAACTCATTTTTGGCTCATGACGGAGTGCTAGGGGCTTGCTCCACCTCTGTCGCGGGTTGGCCCGGCATTGCAGTACCGCCGGGATCGGCCCACCTAAAATTAATTAAAACATAGCCTGAAATGGGTTAATATTCTGCAGTGATCAGATATTCAGCTGGTGACAAAACTTGTCGTAGATGTCGATGTCCCCAGTAGTTAGCTGCTTACACACCACGTATTGTTTTAATTAATTTAGATTATCTTAAGTACTTTTTTTTTCTTTTTTTTTTTGCTGTGTGCTTGACCGCTCTTGCAGCCGCATTACACTAGGCTGGTAATTTATGGGGGCACAGGACAGTGCCTTCGGATGCCTCGATGGCGTCTCTTATGGTCCGGCCACAGATAATTTTAAATAAATTTTTTGGAGTTATGACCTTAGCTCCTCGCGAACGTCGTCGTCGTCGCCGCCGCCGCACGCACGCAGAATACGTGTGTACACACACACACACACATATGCAGTTGGCGGTGGACGATGTAAGCACTCGGCTAGGTGTAGCTCGCGCCGGCCTCGCGACGGTCTAGCTCGCGCCGGCCTGGCGCTGCTGTGGGGCGGCGTCACGGCTTCTCCGCTGCCCTGGCAGCTAGCGGCGTTCAAATGGGAGTCGCAGTTTACTCTTCGACATGGAGGCTAGTACTGGGCTGTTGATGAGTGCTCTCGTGAAATGTCGTTCCTTCCGGCACTCGCTTTTGCGATGTTTTCGACGGTCGCCTGTTGCCATATCGGCCCGTACCACCGTGTGTCACTCCCACATGTGGAGCGCACACGCTGCAAGCATTTAGGCCCTTCCACTGCGGATTTTCCTTATCGCTTCTCGGCCTTTTGGCTAAGATCAAAGTGTAGTATCTGTTCTTATCAGCTTAGTATCTGATACGTCCTGCATCGCAGGACCAGAATATTAAACTCATTTTTGGCTCATGACGGAGTGCTAGGGGCTTGCTCCACCTCTGTCGCGGGTTGGCCCGGCATTGCAGTACCGCCGGGATCGGCCCACCTAAAATTAATTAAAACATAGCCTGAAATGGGTTAATATTCTGCAGTGATCAGATATTCAGCTGGTGACAAAACTTGTCGTAGATGTCGATGTCCCCAGTAGTTAGCTGCTTACACACCACGTATTGTTTTAATTAATTTAGATTATCTTAAGTACTTTTTTTTTCTTTTTTTTTTGCTGTGTGCTTGACCGCTCTTGCAGCCGCATTACACTAGGCTGGTAATTTATGGGGGCACAGGACAGTGCCTTCGGATGCCTCGATGGCGTCTCTTATGGTCCGGCCACAAATAATTTTAAATAATTTTTTTGGAGTTATGACCTTAGCTCCTCGCGAACGTCGTCGCCGCCGCCGCCGCCGCCGCCGCCGCACGCACGCAGAATACGTGTGTACACACACACACACACATATGCAGTTGGCGGTGGACGATGTAAGCACTCGGCTAGGTGTAGCTCGCGCCGGCCTCGCGACGGTCTAGCTCGCGCCGGCCTGGCGCTGCTGTGGGGCGGCGTCACGGCTTCTCCGCTGCCCTGGCAGCTAGCGGCGTTCAAATGGGAGTCGCAGTTTACTCTTCGACATGGAGGCTAGTACTGGGCTGTTGATGAGTGCTCTCGTGAAATGTCGTTCCTTCCGGCACTCGCTTTTGCGATGTTTTCGACGGTCGCCTGTTGCCATATCGGCCCGTACCACCGTGTGTCACTCCCACATGTGGAGCGCACACGCTGCAAGCATTTAGGCCCTTCCACTGCGGATTTTCCTTATCGCTTCTCGGCCTTTTGGCTAAGATCAAAGTGTAGTATCTGTTCTTATCAGCTTAGTATCTGATACGTCCTGCATCGCAGGACCAGAATATTAAACTCATTTTTGGCTCATGACGGAGTGCTAGGGGCTTGCTCCACCTCTGTCGCGGGTTGGCCCGGCATTGCAGTACCGCCGGGATCGGCCCACCTAAAATTAATTAAAACATAGCCTGAAATGGGTTAATATTCTGCAGTGATCAGATATTCAGCTGGTGACAAAACTTGTCGTAGATGTCGATGTCCCCAGTAGTTAGCTGCTTACACACCACGTATTGTTTTAATTAATTTAGATTATCTTAAGTACTTTTTTTTTCTTTTTTTTTTGCTGTGTGCTTGACCGCTCTTGCAGCCGCATTACACTAGGCTGGTAATTTATGGGGGCACAGGACAGTGCCTTCGGATGCCTCGATGGCGTCTCTTATGGTCCGGCCACAAATAATTTTAAATAATTTTTTTGGAGTTATGACCTTAGCTCCTCGCGAACGTCGTCGCCGCCGCCGCCGCCGCCGCCGCCGCACGCACGCAGAATACGTGTGTACACACACACACACACATATGCAGTTGGCGGTGGACGATGTAAGCACTCGGCTAGGTGTAGCTTGCGCCGGCCTCGCGACGGTCTAGCTCGCGCCGTCCTGGCGCTGCTGTGGGGCGGCGTCACGGCTTCTCCGCTGCCCTGGCAGCTAGCGGCGTTCAAATGGGAGTCGCAGTTTACTCTTCGACATGGAGGCTAGTACTGGGCTGTTGATGAGTGCTCTCGTGAAATGTCGTTCCTTCCGGCACTCGCTTTTGCGATGTTTTCGACGGTCGCCTGTTGCCATATCGGCCCGTACCACCGTGTGTCACTCCCACATGTGGAGCGCACACGCTGCAAGCATTTAGGCCCTTCCACTGCGGATTTTCCTTATCGCTTCTCGGCCTTTTGGCTAAGATCAAAGTGTAGTATCTGTTCTTATCAGCTTAGTATCTGATACGTCCTGCATCGCAGGACCAGAATATTAAACTCATTTTTGGCTCATGACGGAGTGCTAGGGGCTTGCTCCACCTCTGTCGCGGGTTGGCCCGGCATTGCAGTACCGCCGGGATCGGCCCACCTAAAATTAATTAAAACATAGCCTGAAATGGGTTAATATTCTGCAGTGATCAGATATTCAGCTGGTGACAAAACTTGTCGTAGATGTCGATGTCCCCAGTAGTTAGCTGCTTACACACCACGTATTGTTTTAATTAATTTAGATTATCTTAAGTACTTTTTTTTTCTTTTTTTTTTGCTGTGTGCTTGACCGCTCTTGCAGCCGCATTACACTAGGCTGGTAATTTATGGGGGCACAGGACAGTGCCTTCGGATGCCTCGATGGCGTCTCTTATGGTCCGGCCACAAATAATTTTAAATAATTTTTTTGGAGTTATGACCTTAGCTCCTCGCGAACGTCGTCGCCGCCGCCGCCGCCGCCGCCGCCGCACGCACGCAGAATACGTGTGTACACACACACACACACATATGCAGTTGGCGGTGGACGATGTAAGCACTCGGCTAGGTGTAGCTTGCGCCGGCCTCGCGACGGTCTAGCTCGCGCCGTCCTGGCGCTGCTGTGGGGCGGCGTCACGGCTTCTCCGCTGCCCTGGCAGCTAGCGGCGTTCAAATGGGAGTCGCAGTTTACTCTTCGACATGGAGGCTAGTACTGGGCTGTTGATGAGTGCTCTCGTGAAATGTCGTTCCTTCCGGCACTCGCTTTTGCGATGTTTTCGACGGTCGCCTGTTGCCATATCGGCCCGTACCACCGTGTGTCACTCCCACATGTGGAGCGCACACGCTGCAAGCATTTAGGCCCTTCCACTGCGGATTTTCCTTATCGCTTCTCGGCCTTTTGGCTAAGATCAAAGTGTAGTATCTGTTCTTATCAGCTTAGTATCTGATACGTCCTGCATCGCAGGACCAGAATATTAAACTCATTTTTGGCTCATGACGGAGTGCTAGGGGCTTGCTCCACCTCTGTCGCGGGTTGGCCCGGCATTGCAGTACCGCCGGGATCGGCCCACCTAAAATTAATTAAAACATAGCCTGAAATGGGTTAATATTCTGCAGTGATCAGATATTCAGCTGGTGACAAAACTTGTCGTAGATGTCGATGTCCCCAGTAGTTAGCTGCTTACACACCACGTATTGTTTTAATTAATTTAGATTATCTTAAGTACTTTTTTTTTCTTTTTTTTTTTTGCTGTGTGCTTGACCGCTCTTGCAGCCGCATTACACTAGGCTGGTAATTTATGGGGGCACAGGACAGTGCCTTCGGATGCCTCGTTGGCGTCTCTTATGGTCCGGCCACAGATAATTTTAAATAAATTTTTTGGAGTTATGACCTTAGCTCCTCGCGAACGTCGTCGTCGTCGCCGCCGCCGCACGCACGCAGAATACGTGTGTACACACACACACACACACACATATGCAGTTGGCGGTGGACGATGTAAGCACTCGGCTAGGTGTAGCTCGCGCCGGCCTCGCGACGGTCTAGCTCGCGCCGGCCTGGCGCTGCTGTGGGGCGGCGTCACGGCTTCTCCGCTGCCCTGGCAGCTAGCGGCGTTCAAATGGGAGTCGCAGTTTACTCTTCGACATGGAGGCTAGTACTGGGCTGTTGATGAGTGCTCTCGTGAAATGTCGTTCCTTCCGGCACTCGCTTTTGCGATGTTTTCGACGGTCGCCTGTTGCCATATCGGCCCGTACCACCGTGTGTCACTCCCACATGTGGAGCGCACACGCTGCAAGCATTTAGGCCCTTCCACTGCGGATTTTCCTTATCGCTTCTCGGCCTTTTGGCTAAGATCAAAGTGTAGTATCTGTTCTTATCAGCTTAGTATCTGATACGTCCTGCATCGCAGGACCAGAATATTAAACTCATTTTTGGCTCATGACGGAGTGCTAGGGGCTTGCTCCACCTCTGTCGCGGGTTGGCCCGGCATTGCAGTACCGCCGGGATCGGCCCACCTAAAATTAATTAAAACATAGCCTGAAATGGGTTAATATTCTGCAGTGATCAGATATTCAGCTGGTGACAAAACTTGTCGTAGATGTCGATGTCCCCAGTAGTTAGCTGCTTACACACCACGTATTGTTTTAATTAATTTAGATTATCTTAAGTACTTTTTTTTTCTTTTTTTTTTGCTGTGTGCTTGACCGCTCTTGCAGCCGCATTACACTAGGCTGGTAATTTATGGGGGCACAGGACAGTGCCTTCGGATGCCTCGATGGCGTCTCTTATGGTCCGGCCACAAATAATTTTAAATAATTTTTTTGGAGTTATGACCTTAGCTCCTCGCGAACGTCGTCGCCGCCGCCGCCGCCGCCGCCGCCGCACGCACGCAGAATACGTGTGTACACACACACACACACATATGCAGTTGGCGGTGGACGATGTAAGCACTCGGCTAGGTGTAGCTTGCGCCGGCCTCGCGACGGTCTAGCTCGCGCCGTCCTGGCGCTGCTGTGGGGCGGCGTCACGGCTTCTCCGCTGCCCTGGCAGCTAGCGGCGTTCAAATGGGAGTCGCAGTTTACTCTTCGACATGGAGGCTAGTACTGGGCTGTTGATGAGTGCTCTCGTGAAATGTCGTTCCTTCCGGCACTCGCTTTTGCGATGTTTTCGACGGTCGCCTGTTGCCATATCGGCCCGTACCACCGTGTGTCACTCCCACATGTGGAGCGCACACGCTGCAAGCATTTAGGCCCTTCCACTGCGGATTTTCCTTATCGCTTCTCGGCCTTTTGGCTAAGATCAAAGTGTAGTATCTGTTCTTATCAGCTTAGTATCTGATACGTCCTGCATCGCAGGACCAGAATATTAAACTCATTTTTGGCTCATGACGGAGTGCTAGGGGCTTGCTCCACCTCTGTCGCGGGTTGGCCCGGCATTGCAGTACCGCCGGGATCGGCCCACCTAAAATTAATTAAAACATAGCCTGAAATGGGTTAATATTCTGCAGTGATCAGATATTCAGCTGGTGACAAAACTTGTCGTAGATGTCGATGTCCCCAGTAGTTAGCTGCTTACACACCACGTATTGTTTTAATTAATTTAGATTATCTTAAGTACTTTTTTTTTCTTTTTTTTTTGCTGTGTGCTTGACCGCTCTTGCAGCCGCATTACACTAGGCTGGTAATTTATGGGGGCACAGGACAGTGCCTTCGGATGCCTCGATGGCGTCTCTTATGGTCCGGCCACAAATAATTTTAAATAATTTTTTTGGAGTTATGACCTTAGCTCCTCGCGAACGTCGTCGCCGCCGCCGCCGCCGCCGCCGCCGCACGCACGCAGAATACGTGTGTACACACACACACACACATATGCAGTTGGCGGTGGACGATGTAAGCACTCGGCTAGGTGTAGCTTGCGCCGGCCTCGCGACGGTCTAGCTCGCGCCGTCCTGGCGCTGCTGTGGGGCGGCGTCACGGCTTCTCCGCTGCCCTGGCAGCTAGCGGCGTTCAAATGGGAGTCGCAGTTTACTCTTCGACATGGAGGCTAGTACTGGGCTGTTGATGAGTGCTCTCGTGAAATGTCGTTCCTTCCGGCACTCGCTTTTGCGATGTTTTCGACGGTCGCCTGTTGCCATATCGGCCCGTACCACCGTGTGTCACTCCCACATGTGGAGCGCACACGCTGCAAGCATTTAGGCCCTTCCACTGCGGATTTTCCTTATCGCTTCTCGGCCTTTTGGCTAAGATCAAAGTGTAGTATCTGTTCTTATCAGCTTAGTATCTGATACGTCCTGCATCGCAGGACCAGAATATTAAACTCATTTTTGGCTCATGACGGAGTGCTAGGGGCTTGCTCCACCTCTGTCGCGGGTTGGCCCGGCATTGCAGTACCGCCGGGATCGGCCCACCTAAAATTAATTAAAACATAGCCTGAAATGGGTTAATATTCTGCAGTGATCAGATATTCAGCTGGTGACAAAACTTGTCGTAGATGTCGATGTCCCCAGTAGTTAGCTGCTTACACACCACGTATTGTTTTAATTAATTTAGATTATCTTAAGTACTTTTTTTTTCTTTTTTTTTTTTGCTGTGTGCTTGACCGCTCTTGCAGCCGCATTACACTAGGCTGGTAATTTATGGGGGCACAGGACAGTGCCTTCGGATGCCTCGTTGGCGTCTCTTATGGTCCGGCCACAGATAATTTTAAATAAATTTTTTGGAGTTATGACCTTAGCTCCTCGCGAACGTCGTCGTCGTCGCCGCCGCCGCACGCACGCAGAATACGTGTGTACACACACACACACACATATGCAGTTGGCGGTGGACGATGTAAGCACTCGGCTAGGTGTAGCTCGCGCCGGCCTCGCGACGGTCTAGCTCGCGCCGGCCTGGCGCTGCTGTGGGGCGGCGTCACGGCTTCTCCGCTGCCCTGGCAGCTAGCGGCGTTCAAATGGGAGTCGCAGTTTACTCTTCGACATGGAGGCTAGTACTGGGCTGTTGATGAGTGCTCTCGTGAAATGTCGTTCCTTCCGGCACTCGCTTTTGCGATGTTTTCGACGGTCGCCTGTTGCCATATCGGCCCGTACCACCGTGTGTCACTCCCACATGTGGAGCGCACACGCTGCAAGCATTTAGGCCCTTCCACTGCGGATTTTCCTTATCGCTTCTCGGCCTTTTGGCTAAGATCAAAGTGTAGTATCTGTTCTTATCAGCTTAGTATCTGATACGTCCTGCATCGCAGGACCAGAATATTAAACTCATTTTTGGCTCATGACGGAGTGCTAGGGGCTTGCTCCACCTCTGTCGCGGGTTGGCCCGGCATTGCAGTACCGCCGGGATCGGCCCACCTAAAATTAATTAAAACATAGCCTGAAATGGGTTAATATTCTGCAGTGATCAGATATTCAGCTGGTGACAAAACTTGTCGTAGATGTCGATGTCCCCAGTAGTTAGCTGCTTACACACCACGTATTGTTTTAATTAATTTAGATTATCTTAAGTACTTTTTTTTTCTTTTTTTTTTGCTGTGTGCTTGACCGCTCTTGCAGCCGCATTACACTAGGCTGGTAATTTATGGGGGCACAGGACAGTGCCTTCGGATGCCTCGTTGGCGTCTCTTATGGTCCGGCCACAGATAATTTTAAATAAATTTTTTGGAGTTATGACCTTAGCTCCTCGCGAACGTCGTCGTCGTCGTCGCCGCCGCCGCACGCACGCAGAATACGTGTGTACACACACACACACACATATGCAGTTGGCGGTGGACGATGTAAGCACTCGGCTAGGTGTAGCTCGCGCCGGCCTCGCGACGGTCTAGCTCGCGCCGGCCTGGCGCTGCTGTGGGGCGGCGTCACGGCTTCTCCGCTGCCCTGGCAGCTAGCGGCGTTCAAATGGGAGTCGCAGTTTACTCTTCGACATGGAGGCTAGTACTGGGCTGTTGATGAGTGCTCTCGTGAAATGTCGTTCCTTCCGGCACTCGCTTTTGCGATGTTTTCGACGGTCGCCTGTTGCCATATCGGCCCGTACCACCGTGTGTCACTCCCACATGTGGAGCGCACACGCTGCAAGCATTTAGGCCCTTCCACTGCGGATTTTCCTTATCGCTTCTCGGCCTTTTGGCTAAGATCAAAGTGTAGTATCTGTTCTTATCAGCTTAGTATCTGATACGTCCTGCATCGCAGGACCAGAATATTAAACTCATTTTTGGCTCATGACGGAGTGCTAGGGGCTTGCTCCACCTCTGTCGCGGGTTGGCCCGGCATTGCAGTACCGCCGGGATCGGCCCACCTAAAATTAATTAAAACATAGCCTGAAATGGGTTAATATTCTGCAGTGATCAGATATTCAGCTGGTGACAAAACTTGTCGTAGATGTCGATGTCCCCAGTAGTTAGCTGCTTACACACCACGTATTGTTTTAATTAATTTAGATTATCTTAAGTACTTTTTTTTTCTTTTTTTTTTGCTGTGTGCTTGACCGCTCTTGCAGCCGCATTACACTAGGCTGGTAATTTATGGGGGCACAGGACAGTGCCTTCGGATGCCTCGATGGCGTCTCTTATGGTCCGGCCACAGATAATTTTAAATAAATTTTTTGGAGTTATGACCTTAGCTCCTCGCGAACGTCGTCGTCGTCGTCGCCGCCGCCGCACGCACGCAGAATACGTGTGTACACACACACACACACATATGCAGTTGGCGGTGGACGATGTAAGCACTCGGCTAGGTGTAGCTCGCGCCGGCCTCGCGACGGTCTAGCTCGCGCCGGCCTGGCGCTGCTGTGGGGCGGCGTCACGGCTTCTCCGCTGCCCTGGCAGCTAGCGGCGTTCAAATGGGAGTCGCAGTTTACTCTTCGACATGGAGGCTAGTACTGGGCTGTTGATGAGTGCTCTCGTGAAATGTCGTTCCTTCCGGCACTCGCTTTTGCGATGTTTTCGACGGTCGCCTGTTGCCATATCGGCCCGTACCACCGTGTGTCACTCCCACATGTGGAGCGCACACGCTGCAAGCATTTAGGCCCTTCCACTGCGGATTTTCCTTATCGCTTCTCGGCCTTTTGGCTAAGATCAAAGTGTAGTATCTGTTCTTATCAGCTTAGTATCTGATACGTCCTGCATCGCAGGACCAGAATATTAAACTCATTTTTGGCTCATGACGGAGTGCTAGGGGCTTGCTCCACCTCTGTCGCGGGTTGGCCCGGCATTGCAGTACCGCCGGGATCGGCCCACCTAAAATTAATTAAAACATAGCCTGAAATGGGTTAATATTCTGCAGTGATCAGATATTCAGCTGGTGACAAAACTTGTCGTAGATGTCGATGTCCCCAGTAGTTAGCTGCTTACACACCACGTATTGTTTTAATTAATTTAGATTATCTTAAGTACTTTTTTTTTCTTTTTTTTTTTTGCTGTGTGCTTGACCGCTCTTGCAGCCGCATTACACTAGGCTGGTAATTTATGGGGGCACAGGACAGTGCCTTCGGATGCCTCGTTGGCGTCTCTTATGGTCCGGCCACAGATAATTTTAAATAAATTTTTTGGAGTTATGACCTTAGCTCCTCGCGAACGTCGTCGTCGTCGCCGCCGCCGCACGCACGCAGAATACGTGTGTACACACACACACACACATATGCAGTTGGCGGTGGACGATGTAAGCACTCGGCTAGGTGTAGCTCGCGCCGGCCTCGCGACGGTCTAGCTCGCGCCGGCCTGGCGCTGCTGTGGGGCGGCGTCACGGCTTCTCCGCTGCCCTGGCAGCTAGCGGCGTTCAAATGGGAGTCGCAGTTTACTCTTCGACATGGAGGCTAGTACTGGGCTGTTGATGAGTGCTCTCGTGAAATGTCGTTCCTTCCGGCACTCGCTTTTGCGATGTTTTCGACGGTCGCCTGTTGCCATATCGGCCCGTACCACCGTGTGTCACTCCCACATGTGGAGCGCACACGCTGCAAGCATTTAGGCCCTTCCACTGCGGATTTTCCTTATCGCTTCTCGGCCTTTTGGCTAAGATCAAAGTGTAGTATCTGTTCTTATCAGCTTAGTATCTGATACGTCCTGCATCGCAGGACCAGAATATTAAACTCATTTTTGGCTCATGACGGAGTGCTAGGGGCTTGCTCCACCTCTGTCGCGGGTTGGCCCGGCATTGCAGTACCGCCGGGATCGGCCCACCTAAAATTAATTAAAACATAGCCTGAAATGGGTTAATATTCTGCAGTGATCAGATATTCAGCTGGTGACAAAACTTGTCGTAGATGTCGATGTCCCCAGTAGTTAGCTGCTTACACACCACGTATTGTTTTAATTAATTTAGATTATCTTAAGTACTTTTTTTTTCTTTTTTTTTTGCTGTGTGCTTGACCGCTCTTGCAGCCGCATTACACTAGGCTGGTAATTTATGGGGGCACAGGACAGTGCCTTCGGATGCCTCGATGGCGTCTCTTATGGTCCGGCCACAGATAATTTTAAATAAATTTTTTGGAGTTATGACCTTAGCTCCTCGCGAACGTCGTCGTCGTCGCCGCCGCCGCACGCACGCAGAATACGTGTGTACACACACACACACACATATGCAGTTGGCGGTGGACGATGTAAGCACTCGGCTAGGTGTAGCTCGCGCCGGCCTCGCGACGGTCTAGCTCGCGCCGGCCTGGCGCTGCTGTGGGGCGGCGTCACGGCTTCTCCGCTGCCCTGGCAGCTAGCGGCGTTCAAATGGGAGTCGCAGTTTACTCTTCGACATGGAGGCTAGTACTGGGCTGTTGATGAGTGCTCTCGTGAAATGTCGTTCCTTCCGGCACTCGCTTTTGCGATGTTTTCGACGGTCGCCTGTTGCCATATCGGCCCGTACCACCGTGTGTCACTCCCACATGTGGAGCGCACACGCTGCAAGCATTTAGGCCCTTCCACTGCGGATTTTCCTTATCGCTTCTCGGCCTTTTGGCTAAGATCAAAGTGTAGTATCTGTTCTTATCAGCTTAGTATCTGATACGTCCTGCATCGCAGGACCAGAATATTAAACTCATTTTTGGCTCATGACGGAGTGCTAGGGGCTTGCTCCACCTCTGTCGCGGGTTGGCCCGGCATTGCAGTACCGCCGGGATCGGCCCACCTAAAATTAATTAAAACATAGCCTGAAATGGGTTAATATTCTGCAGTGATCAGATATTCAGCTGGTGACAAAACTTGTCGTAGATGTCGATGTCCCCAGTAGTTAGCTGCTTACACACCACGTATTGTTTTAATTAATTTAGATTATCTTAAGTACTTTTTTTTTCTTTTTTTTTTGCTGTGTGCTTGACCGCTCTTGCAGCCGCATTACACTAGGCTGGTAATTTATGGGGGCACAGGACAGTGCCTTCGGATGCCTCGATGGCGTCTCTTATGGTCCGGCCACAAATAATTTTAAATAATTTTTTTGGAGTTATGACCTTAGCTCCTCGCGAACGTCGTCGCCGCCGCCGCCGCCGCCGCCGCCGCACGCACGCAGAATACGTGTGTACACACACACACACACATATGCAGTTGGCGGTGGACGATGTAAGCACTCGGCTAGGTGTAGCTTGCGCCGGCCTCGCGACGGTCTAGCTCGCGCCGTCCTGGCGCTGCTGTGGGGCGGCGTCACGGCTTCTCCGCTGCCCTGGCAGCTAGCGGCGTTCAAATGGGAGTCGCAGTTTACTCTTCGACATGGAGGCTAGTACTGGGCTGTTGATGAGTGCTCTCGTGAAATGTCGTTCCTTCCGGCACTCGCTTTTGCGATGTTTTCGACGGTCGCCTGTTGCCATATCGGCCCGTACCACCGTGTGTCACTCCCACATGTGGAGCGCACACGCTGCAAGCATTTAGGCCCTTCCACTGCGGATTTTCCTTATCGCTTCTCGGCCTTTTGGCTAAGATCAAAGTGTAGTATCTGTTCTTATCAGCTTAGTATCTGATACGTCCTGCATCGCAGGACCAGAATATTAAACTCATTTTTGGCTCATGACGGAGTGCTAGGGGCTTGCTCCACCTCTGTCGCGGGTTGGCCCGGCATTGCAGTACCGCCGGGATCGGCCCACCTAAAATTAATTAAAACATAGCCTGAAATGGGTTAATATTCTGCAGTGATCAGATATTCAGCTGGTGACAAAACTTGTCGTAGATGTCGATGTCCCCAGTAGTTAGCTGCTTACACACCACGTATTGTTTTAATTAATTTAGATTATCTTAAGTACTTTTTTTTTCTTTTTTTTTTTGCTGTGTGCTTGACCGCTCTTGCAGCCGCATTACACTAGGCTGGTAATTTATGGGGGCACAGGACAGTGCCTTCGGATGCCTCGTTGGCGTCTCTTATGGTCCGGCCACAGATAATTTTAAATAAATTTTTTGGAGTTATGACCTTAGCTCCTCGCGAACGTCGTCGTCGTC
>NW_026045747.1:0-21740 GCF_023898315.1 Schistocerca nitens
TCGCGGGCCGCGTTTCCGGCCAGCTCGAGCACCTCAGCCGCGAGGTACTCCATGACGGCGGCGAGGTAGACGGGCGCCCCGGCGCCGACGCGCTCGGCGTAGTTTCCCTTGCGCAGGAGGCGGTGGATTCTGCCGACCGGGAACTGGAGCCCAGCCCTGCTTGAGCGGGACTTTGACTTGCCCTTGACTTTGCCTCCCTTTCCGCGTCCGGACATGGCGTTTGGCTAGTGGCGTAAGCGCTAAACACGTAACCGTAACGGTGCGAGCCGCAGCGAGTCGAGCAGCGGAGTGCGTGCGTGTGCCGGCGGCGGCGGGGTGGGGGTCCCTTTATGGGCTCGGGTGCGGCGGCCGGTTGCGCGCGCGCCCCATTGGTCGGCGGCCGCAACAGGGCGAGCTGGTAAAGGTGCGGTGTTGCGGTAGCGGCGGGTGCCACTGTGTGGGGAGACGCTGACTAGAGCGGAGCGCTTGCTGCCTGTTGTTGTACGTTCGAGATGCCGCCCAAGACTAGCGGGAAGGCCGCCAAGAAGGCCGGCAAGGCGCAGAAGAACATTTCGAAGGGCGACAAGAAGAAGAAGCGCAAGAGGAAGGAGAGCTATGCCATCTACATCTACAAGGTGCTGAAGCAGGTGCACCCCGACACGGGCATCTCGTCGAAGGCGATGAGCATCATGAACAGCTTCGTGAACGACATTTTCGAGCGCATTGCGGCCGAGGCGTCTCGCCTGGCGCACTACAACAAGCGCTCGACCATCACGTCCCGCGAGATCCAGACGGCTGTGCGGCTCTTGCTGCCTGGCGAGCTGGCCAAGCACGCCGTGAGCGAGGGCACGAAGGCGGTGACCAAGTACACGAGCTCCAAGTAAGGAGGAGGTTGTTACTTCGGCTCTTGGAAGGAAGGAAGGAAGGAAGGAAGGAAGGAAGGAAGCTCCCTCCGTTGCGAGAGCGGCAAAACGGCCCTTTTCAGGGCCACCAAATTGCCTTTGCGGGAAGAGCGGAATTGTTTGTGTGTGTGTGAGTGAGTGAGTGAGTGAGAGGGGCGGCATAGCTACCCGGTTTGGTTGGTTGCGAGGCAGCTGGTGGTGCTGCTGTGCCGTGGTGGTGTGGTCTCGAATGTGGTTGTGGTTGTGGTTACTGGGGTACGGCCGCGAGGGTTTGGTTGCCGCCGGTGTGACGTGGAATGCGTGCACGAGTCTTGGCGTGGTTGTTTGTCGACACACAGATAGATCGATAGGAGGTGTTGGTGCTGTCTGTGGCGCTGATTCATGTCTTTGTCTCCGTCTGCCCGGTTAGTCACGTGACTGCAATTGAAAGTCCTCGCGATTGATTGATTGTTGGATGTCACCGTTACGGCCGTCTGTTGTCACATCATACATGATGGCGAGGGTGAAATGTTGTGTTGCCGTCGACTATTCCCTTTGCTGTACGGCGCGTTGGTGTGTGTGTGTTGGTGACGTTTTAAATGGACGTGTCGTACTATCATCCATTACGAAGTCGCCAAGAAATGTACGGGCGGGTGGGGTAGGCGACACGCACGGTGGTGTACCTATTTGGCCCTTGATTTGATGATAGCCGTTTCTGCAGTTTGACTGATGATTGATTGGACTGTTGTGCGCACGCACGTCATTCACGGTGCACGTGTGTTCGGTTGAGTACAGTAAGCGTGAGGCTAGACGACGACGGTCGTTGTTTGTTGTTATGGGCGTACACGCGTTTCGTTGGTCTGTGTCCCCCGGTGTGAAATGGCAGGTGTGTCGGTGATGTGATCCGATCCGGCGGCTCTGAGTAACTGTCAATATCGGCGCGGTACACCGGCGTCATGGCAACGTGTCGGTGTTCACACCAGTCGCACTGTGGCACCGTCGGCGCCGCGAACGGTGACGAAAGGCTGACCTTTGATCGGTCGAGTGTCGTGTCTGGGCAGAACGTGTGGAATGAGCAAAACTGTTGGGGACGGAAACAATGGTGGAGGAGGGGAACGGAAAGTAATAAAACAAACAAAATGGAGAAGCAATCACCGGAAAACGAAGCAGGGAAAAACGGAGAGGCGCTGTCTATAGCAACGGAACGTTCCCGTGCATTGCAGCCGCACTGAAAGGCGTTTACGGCGCGGCTGCAGGTGTCGGCCGTGGTGACGGCTGAATTGCATTGCCTTCCCGGATGAAACGTTCGCCGACATGGCTCGGAGGAGGAATCTATGAGAATGCGTTGCCCTTGCCTGCCGTTTCGTGTGCCCTCCTGTTGTGTACGCTGTTGTTGTCCGGTGTAGCGAAGGGTGTGTATGTAGGGGTGTGTGTGTGTTTAGTGGGGAATTGGAAGGTCGATAGCTGCCGTCACGGTCAAGATAACGCAGTCAAAGGTGTCGCGAAAAAGTGTGTTAGCCGTGGTTGGTTGGTTCGTGTGTTTTAAAGAGAATGGACGAGAGAGAGAAAGTAGGTGGAGAGTGCGTTGCGTGTTGCCTAACTGCGTCCGCGAATATGGCAGTAGTTGGTGGTGGGCGTGCCCTTGCATGTGGCCCGGAAGGCGTGTCCGTTTCGCGGTAGTGGCACCGCTGCTGGCATATTCGGGAGATGGGAGGGGCGCGAAAGGAGAAAGGAGACGCGGAGGCTTTTAAAGACGGGGAGGGCGCGTGTGGGTGGCTCGCGCTGCGCTCGGCGGTTGTGTTTGTGCAACAAATGTGTTGCCGGGAGGGGACCGTTGTTGTGGTGCGGTTGTAGCCTCAGACGCGGCCGGCAGTGAACGTGAGACGACGGATGCGGGCCGGGGCGGCGCATGTCGCCGGTGCCATGCCTTTTAAGAGCCGCGTGGTCGGGGGTGTGCGCACCGTGTGTCGTGTTGCGAGACAGCATCATTTGTGCTGCGTGGCGTGGCGTGGCGTGGGGGCGAGGAGAGCGAGCCGCGCGGTGTGCTTGTGCGCCGGAGAATGGCACACTGCGCCTGCCCGTTGAGGAGGCCGATGGCCGTGGTGTGGTGGAAATGGAGCGCGTCGGACGTGCACCAATGAGAAAGAGAAACAAAGCGGCGACAACGAACGAAAGGGGGAGGGAGGCCATTGTGTCACATGCGGCGGTGGGAGGAAAAAAAAAAAAAACAAACAAACAAGAAACGAAGACGTAAGAAAGAGGAGAAACAACAAAGAGAATGAGTCGTGCGTTCGCGAGGGGGGGTGCGCGTGTAACTCCGGTACGCGCAGTGCCGGAGCCCAACGGCTGTGTCGTCGACGCCAGTGCTTGTCGGCCGAATGGGTGCGGGAATAGAGGCAGCGTCGGCACGGAGAAGCAAGCAAGAAGGAAGGACGCACGCGCGCTGCGGCGTTTGGCGCGGTTTGCGGCTGGCGCCTTTGGTGGCAACGGCCGGGACAAGCAGCGGTGTATGGTGGTGTGCGGGGCGGACAGGGGCGGCGGCGGTGGTGGACTGGGAGGAGGCGAGGCGGCGCCGACGGTGGCGTGTGGTACGGCGAAAACGGGACGGACGGACGGCGGATGTTGGAGAGGCGCCGCGCACGCAGACACATGGAAGGAAGGAAGGAACGAACGCAAGGGAACAAATGGAGGGGGCGAATGTGGAGATGCGGGCAGGCGGTGGTGTTTGTGGGCATGTGGTGGGGAGAAGGGCGGGGGCGGGAGGACAGAGGCGAGGCGACTGCGTGCTTGCTCGCTCGCTCGCGTGTCTTTTGTTTTTGTGTTTGTTTTTCCATCGTTTGGTCGCCTTGGAGCCTGTCGGTCCCGTCCGTGTGTGGCCACGCTTCGGGTGCGTGTATGTTTGTACGTTTCGTTTGTTCGTCTTCTGCAGCAGAGGCGGTGCGCGGCAGTGGGAACGCCTGCCTGGCGGCTGGGACGGCCAGCAAATGCGGTTGGATGGGCGGCCACAGCACCGCACCTGTGCCCAAGGAGGCGACGCTGGCGGCGGGGCCCCCTCGGATGCGGCCGGCTGGGGGCTGTGTGCGCTGCCGCTGCCGCTGCCGCCGCCGCCGCCGCCGCCGCCGCCGCCGCCGCCGCCGCCGCCGCCGCCGGTGCTGGTGCTGGTGCTGGTGCAGCAGCAACAACGACGAACAACGAGTAAGCAAGAAGAGGACGAAGCGGATGGCTGGTGGGTGAGTGCATTTATTTAGGCGGTCGACAAGGCAGTGCGTGATGTGGCGTTGTGACGGGGGTTTGCTCACGTGGCCTCGTTTGTGTTGATGCGCAGGAAGATGAGATGCGGGCAGACGCAGACGCGTACAGAGAGACGAGCCCGGTCTGCAGCAGGATGTGTGGCGCGGCGCGCCGAGTGCAGAGCAGCGCGCGCCGCCTGGGCCGGGCTGGGCCCGCCCGGCGGCGGGCCGCGCTGTTGTCGCGGACGTGAGCGCCCCCTGGCGGGTGGTCGGAGGCGGCGCGGTGGACGTGTGTCCGGTTGGCCAGTGCACATTGCGAGTGGCTGGCTGGCGGTCGGCGGCGAGACGGGAGAGGAGGTATGTGTCGCGGGCGCCTTTGCTGCGCTGCGTCGTTGCGTGCCTGGGCGTGCGCCTGTCGACTGTGTGTGACTGTGTTGGGCGTTGTGCCACGTACGTGTGTGCTCGGCCGAAGGCGTCGGAAGAAAAAGAGAGAGAGAGACGGGCGGGAAAGTGGGTCGGTGTGCGTGCGTCGCCCGTGATGCGATGATGTCGCGTCATGTCATGTCATGTCTTTGCGAAACGGCTGCCGAGAGGTGTGTGGTGGCGAGCGGGAATGTGCGTTTGGTGGTTGCCGGCCGGCCGGCAGTTGTTGGTGGTTCCTCCTGTGTGGTTGTTTGTGCTGCTTTGATGGCAACGTGGAAGGACGCCGGTTTTTCCGTGCCTTGCGTGTGGTTGTGTCGACGGTGACTGGTTGGGGGTGTGCGCCGATGCACGTGCCATGTTGTTATGTTTGGGTCGTGAGTGTGTTTTTGGCTGTGTTGTTGTGTACGGGAAGGGGGAGAGAGGAGGAGGCGGCGGCGGCGGCGGCGGCGGCGGCGGCGGGGGTGATAGTGCGTGCAGTAGTGCCGTTGCGACGGGCGTCGGGTGGAGCCGTGCGTAGTGGCGGAAAGGTGTAGGTTGCGGGAAGCGAGCCCGTCGCGTGTCGTCGTCGACGACGGGGTCGCGTGCGCTGTGAATCGAGAGTGGCGGGAAAGGGGCAGCGTGCCGCTGTGTCGTGGTCGTTAGCAGAGGCCTGTGTGCCTGTCCGTTTGTTTTCTGTCGGACGCTTGGTGCGAGGTGTTTGTTTTGTTTTGTTGCCGCCGCCGCGGTTGTTTTTGTTTGTCGGCTGTGCTGTGTCGGTGGGTCGGCGAGCTGTTTTGCGGTGCGTGAATGTGTTGGTGCAAAAGTGGCGGCGGCGTCATGGCTGCGACCGCGACGAGCCGCGGGCGCGCCATTGATGATGTTGAACACAGAGCGGCTGTGTGCAATGGGAGGCCTTGTGTACGGGTAGCGGTGTTGTCGTACGTGCATCCGGCCCGGTGCGGAAAGCGCCGTTGCGGTTGCGGGTTGCCTCTGGTCGCGACGTGTGGTGCTCGGCTTTGTGGGTTTTTTTGGTGCCCCTTTGGCCGGTGGGTGGTGTTTGTTGTTTTGTGTGTGTGTGTGTGTGTGTGTGTGTGTGGTCGGTCTCTTTGGCGCTCGGTATATATCTGCCTCCTGCTCGGTCTTGTTGTCGACGTCGTCTGTAGTTTTTTGCGGCTTGCCGACGACCGACCGACCGAACTACTACCTACCTGTGACAGCTACGTGTGGCGCCCGAAGGTGAACGTAACGTGACCTCGGCGCCCTTAGCCTAACCTAAGATGTCCGGCCGTAAGGTAGGTGCGGCCACCTGACGCCTCACGTCCGAACGCTTAACCTAACTTTGACGCCTAACCTAACTTTAACCCTTAACCTAACCCACGTCCACCTAACGTAACCTAACCTAACCCAAGCGACGCCAACCCTAACCTAAGGTGTTGTACACTGCGAATGTCGAAGGCATGTTATAGTCTTAGGTGGAGAGCACTACACGCAACAAGCGGCTACACGGGTAGCAGGGGTTGTGTGGCGTGGGCTGGGCGGTTTTGTTAGGTTAGATGGCCTTGGGCAAGTACAGAAAGGGGGCAACAGCAGCCTCAACGGGTGCGGGGACCAAGCAGCAATCGGTATCGTTTGTTAATTGTCAACTGTCGAAGCTGCGTTGGTACAGTACCGGAACCGCAAGCGCTGACAGAGAAAGCACCGAAGCTCTGCAATCGTGATAAGGTACAGAAAGCTGGCTGACGCCAGGGATAAATTCTGCCGAAATTGTCACAAAGGTACAGACGGTGTTTTAGAAAGGCTCGATTGCATGCAACCGGTGGTGGTGTGTTCGTCGCTGTTTGAGTAGTAGTTTTGATCCTGTAGTGAAGTAGAGGTGGATGGTTCCTGTGAAATATTGTGGGTGGAGGTTACACCCAACAACCGAGCTAGGTTTAATAATAATTGGCTCCTTTGACCGACCTCCCGACGCAGCAGCATTAGTGGCAGAACAACGGAGAGACGGATTTTGGAAACACATTTCACATACATTTTCCTCAGCATGTTAGGGTCTTAGGTGGAGATTTCAATTTACCCGATATAGACTGGGACACTCAGATGATGTTCAGGACGGGTGGTAGGGGGACAGAGAGCATCGAGTGACATTATACTGAGTGCACTGTCCGAAAATCACCTCGAGCAAAATGAACAGAGAACCGACTCGTGGAGATAACATCGTGGACCTACGGATGACAAACAGACCCGAACGTGTTTCGACTCTGTATGTGCAGAACAGGGACGCAGTGATCATAAGGCCGTTGCAGGGAGGACGGTGTATCTATCTGTTTTGGCTAGCAAGAGTAATAGAAGGCAGATTTGCAGACGACCCGACAGATGAAAAGGCAAATGCCTGTTCCGACACTGACAATGTTGAGTGTTCATGGAGAAAGTGCAAGGCAATGGTAAAAATGCGTTTTTAGACAGGTACGTGCCGAGTGTCGAACTGTGAGGGATGGGAAAAAAAACCCACCGTGGTATACTACAACAACAACGTTAGGAAACTGTTGCGAAAGCAAAGAGAGCTTCACCCAAAGTTTAAACGCAGCCAAAACCTCCGAGACAAACAGAAGCTAAACGATGTCCAAAGTGTGAGCGTAAGGAGGGCTATGCGTGAAGCGTTCAGTGAATTCGAAAGTAGAACAAACCCTATGTACCGACGTTGACAGAAAATGCTAGGACGTTCCGGTCTTGCGTTGAATCAGTAAGTGGCTCGAAACAGCATATCCAGACACTCCGGCATGGTGATGGCATTGAAACAGAGGATGACACGCGTAAAGCTGTGAAATACCTAAACACCTGTTTCCAAAGCTGTTTCACAGAGGACGGACCGCACTGCAGTTCCGTCTCTAAATGCTCGCACGAACGAGAAACCGGCTGACATCGAAATAAGTGTCCAAGGAGGAATGGGAAAGTCCGCCGGACCCGACGGGATTACCAATTCGCGATTCCTACACAGGGTACGCGAAACAACCTGCCCCCCTTCTAACAGCCGTGTACCGCAAGTCTCTGGAGAGGAAGGGAGGGTTCCAAATGATTGGAAAAGAGCACAGGTAGTCCCAGTCGTCGAGCAGATGCGCAAAAACCATAGACCCATATCTCTGACGTCGATGTGTTGTAGAACATGTTGTTTGCTCGAGTATCATGTCGTTTGTGGAAACTCCAGAGTCTACTATGTAGGAATCCATGTTGGATTCCGGAAACAGCGATCGTGTGTGAGACCCCCAGCTCGCTTTATTTGCGCATGAGACCCAGAAAATATGAGATACAGGCTCCCAGGTGGATGCCATTGTCGTTGACGTCCGGAAGGCGTTCGATACAGCTCCGCACCGTCGCCTGATAAACGACGTAAGAGTCTACAGAATATCAGACCAACTGTGTGGCTGGATTGACGAGATGTTAGCAGACGGAACACAGCATGTTGTTATCAATGGAGAGACAGACGTCTACAGACGTTAAAGTAACCCCTGGCGTGCCACGGGGGAGTGTTATGGGACCATTGCTTTTCACAATTCATATCATATAAATGAGCTAGTAGATAGTGCCGGACGTTCCATGCGTCGTTTCGCGGATGATGTGCTGTATGTAGTATACAGAGAGGTTGCAGGACGATCGGCAGCGGATAGGCACCCGGTGCAGGGAGTGGCAACTGTCCCCTTAACATAGACAAATGTGATGTATTGCGAATATACAGAAAGAAGGATCGTTTATTGTATGATTGATTATATGATAGCGGGACAAACACTGGTAGCTGTGACGTCTGTAAAATATGTATCTGGGAGTATGCGTGCGGAATGATTTGGAAGTGGAATGATGATCAGATAAAAGTAATTGTTGGTAAGGCGGGTACCAGGTTGAGATGCACTGGGAGAATGCTTAGCAAAAATGTAGTCCATCAACAAAGGAGGTGGCTTACAAAAACACGCGTTCGACCGACCCATACGTGAGTGTTGCCCACCAGTGTGGGATGCGTAGCAGGTCGGGTTGACGGAGGAGATAGAGAAAGGTCCAACGTTTCGTCACAGGGTTATGTGGTAACCGTGATAGTTAAGTGGCAGACTCTGCAAGGGAGGCGCTCTCTGCATCGCGGTGTAGCTTGCTCGCCAGGTTTTCGAGAGGGTGCGTTTCCGGATGAGGTATCGAATATATTGCTTCCCCGTACGTATATACCTCCCGAGGAGATCCCGAATGTAGTAAAAGTAGAGAGATTCGAGCGCGCACGGAGGCTTTCAGACAGTCGTTGTTCCCGCGAACCATACGCGACTGGAACGGCAAAGGGAGGCAATGACGACAGTGGCACGTAACGTAAAAAGTGCCCTCCGCCACACACCGTTGGGTGGCTTGCGGCGTATAAATGTAGGAGGTCGGCTGTCGTGTGTGCTTGGAGGCAGATTCGGTGTGTCTGTAGTTGCGGACGGCGGTCAGCCCCCCTCGCGTAAGCGGCGAGGGGCGGCGGCGCTCGGTTGGCCGGTGCCGATGTTGCGCAGGCGGCGCCCGTTTTGTTTGCGGCGGGCAATTTTGTGAGAAAGGGGCGCGAATGTTGGCGGGCGAGGTGGCCCGACGGCTGCGGGCCGATCGGGAAACGGTGGGAGGGCGATGGGGCGGCGGAGGTGCGTTTGCACGGCCGGCATCGCCGCACGCCTCCGCTTGTGTGGCTGTGGCGGCGGCCGCGCTGGCCGGGCTGGCGCGGCGACGGTGTGGCACTTTTGCCGAAGGTTTGGCCATTGTGGCGGGTCGTCGGCTGGGGCTGTGGGGGCGGCATGTGGGCGGGGGCGGCGATTCTCGGCGGGCCGAGCCAGGCTGTAGCGCGCGGTAGCTGCAGTTTGGCCGTGGTTTGCGGCGCTGCCGTGGCGACTGGTTGGCGACTGTGGTGTGGCCGTGTGTAGCCCCATCCTCGGTGGTTTGAACGGCGCGGGTGGTTGCGGCGCAGGTTTGGGGCTGGTCCGCACAGGCTGTCGGACGTTGGGCGGTAGCAAGCGCGGGAGGCGCGGCGCGGCGGCGCGCAGAGTGGCGGCCGCTCTCTCGGCCGTCCGCGCCCGCCCGCGACACTGGCTGGGCCTGGCGGCGCGGCGGCTATTCTCTGCCGCCGTGCTTGCCGCCTGCCGCTCTCGCTCTCGCTCTCGTGTGTGTACGCGCGTCGTCGAAATAATGGCAGATCAGGCGGCTACGAACGAGACTGCTGCGGCACCCGCCGCCACCGGCACGACGAAGAAGGCCAAGTCTGCGGCGTCTGCGAAGAAGCCGCGCGCCAAGCCTGCGCACCCGCGCACCTCTGAGATGGTGACGGCCGCCATCAAGAGTCTGAAGGAGCGCGGCGGCTCGTCGCTGCAGGCGATCAAGAAGTA
Source organism: Schistocerca nitens (assembly GCF_023898315.1). NCBI lineage: Eukaryota > Metazoa > Arthropoda > Insecta > Orthoptera > Acrididae > Schistocerca > Schistocerca nitens. The sequence continues at coordinate 9,871 of NW_026045747.1, forward strand.
CATTGCCGCGCACTACAAGCTGGACGCGGAGAAGCTGGCGCCCTTTATCAAGAAGTACCTCAAGTCGGCCGTCGTGGCTGGCGAGCTGGTGCAGACGAAGGGGAAGGGCGCGTCCGGCTCTTTCAAGCTTGCCGGCGCCGGCGGCGGGGCGGCCGAGGGCGGCAAGGCCCGTGCCGGCGGTGCGAAGAAGAAGCGCGCCGCTCCGGCCAGCAAGGAGAAGAAGGGCGCCCGTGCGGCCGGCGCAAAGAAGGCTGGTGGCGTGAAGGCGGCGACCGGTCGGAAGGCGGGCGCCGCCAAGAAGGCGTCTGCGGCGTCGGCGGCTCCCGCGGGTGCGAAGAAGGCGGCTGCGGCCAAGCCGGCCAAGGCCAAGTCGCCGTCGAAGGCGAAGAAGGCCGCGAAGGTTCCGACGAAGAAGCCGAAGGCGCCGCGCCCGAAGAAGGCGACGACGCCGTCTAAGGCGAAGGCTTCGCCCAAGAAGAAGAAGTGAAGTTAAAGTAAAGAAAGGAAAGGGGAAGGAAGGGAAGGGCTGGCGCTTGACCCCGTCGTCCCCCACCCCCCTCCCCCGCGTCGTCTAGTGGCGCGCGATGGCACGGCTGCGCGCGGCCCAAAACGGCCCTTCTCAGGGCCATCAGAGGACGTCGGGAAGGCGTTGATTGTCGTGCTTGGCGCGTTGTGTTGTCTTGTTTGGGTGGCCGTGCGTGCATGCGCCGGGGTGTGTGTGTGTGTGTGTGTGGGGTTGGTTGGTGTTTGTGTGGCGTTTCTGTATGACCCTTGTGGGTACTGTGTGCGTGCCGTGGTGGTTGGATTGTGGGGCCGGTGGCGGTAGGCGGCGGCGCGCGGTAGCGGAGCGGTTGTGGCCGTTTTGTTTTGTGTTTTGTATTTTGTGCGGCGGCCGACGGTTGGTTTCTCATGTTTCTGGAGACTCTGTTTGTTTGCTTGCTTTGCGGATGGCGCGTCTTGTTTGTTATGTGTGTGTCCTCTCTGTGTGAAAGGGGGACGGGGACGTTGAGACGTGGAAGTGGCCGGCGGGAATTGGGAAGGCGCGGTGGCGCCTCGGAGACGGCGGCGGCCAGCCACCCGTGGTGACGTCGTCCGGCTGTTTGTTTGTGTGTATTTGAAGGGGTGGGGTGGGATGACGTCGATTGTGATTGTTGGCGAGAGCGGCTGTGTACGGGAGGGAGGGTGGGGAATTGTGGTGGTTGTTTTAACGGGGCTAGAGAGAGAGGCTGGGCGGCAAGACCGACAAAAGTTTTGCTCGCGACGGAGAGATGTTAGTGGCCCTGAAAAGGGCCGTTTTTTTTGTGTTGCGCGCGTGCGGTGCCGTGCCGCGGCTAAGCGGTTTAGGCGCGCTCGCCGCGGATGCGGCGCGCGAGCTGGATGTCCTTGGGCATGATGGTGACGCGCTTGGCGTGGATTGCGCACAGGTTGGTGTCTTCGAAGAGGCCGACGAGGTAGGCCTCGCTGGCCTCCTGCAGGGCCATGACTGCGGAGCTCTGGAAGCGCAGGTCGGTCTTGAAGTCCTGGGCGATCTCGCGCACTAGGCGCTGGAACGGCAGCTTGCGGATGAGCAGCTCTGTGCTCTTCTGGTAGCGCCTGATTTCTCGCAGGGCGACGGTGCCCGGCCTGTAGCGGTGGGGCTTCTTGACGCCGCCGGTGGCGGGCGCGCTCTTCCTCGCCGCCTTGGTGGCGAGCTGTTTGCGCGGCGCCTTTCCGCCGGTGGACTTGCGGGCCGTTTGCTTTGTGCGGGCCATAGCGGTTAGCGGTGCGTGCGGTAGCGAAGCGTCCGGTGCTGCCTTGACAACGGGCCCGCGCGGGCCCGTGCTGCGCTTATATGCCCTCGGTGCGCGTGGTGGGGGGAGGGCGGGCCAGAGTCTATATAGGGGGGCGGCGCGCGCTCACGGCGCACCGTAGCCGACTCGCTAGCGCCGGGTGAGGAGCTGCCGCTTGTGCTTTTTTTGTTGCTTGAGGAGGAGGAAGAATGACAGGCCGCGGCAAGGGAGGAAAGGGGCTGGGCAAGGGTGGCGCCAAGCGGCACCGCAAGGTGTTGCGCGACAACATCCAGGGCATCACGAAGCCCGCCATCCGCCGCCTGGCTCGCAGGGGCGGCGTGAAGCGCATCTCTGGTCTGATCTACGAGGAGACCCGCGGAGTGCTGAAGGTGTTCCTGGAGAACGTGATCCGCGACGCGGTGACGTACACTGAGCACGCCAAGCGCAAGACTGTGACGGCCATGGACGTGGTGTACGCCCTGAAGAGGCAGGGGCGCACCCTGTACGGTTTCGGCGGTTAGGCAGGCAGCCGGTGTGCTGTGCTGTGGCCTTCCCGCGGCCGTGCCGTTGCCCGTGCTTGGTGGGAGAGACGAAAAACGGCCCTTTTCAGGGCCACCACACTGTTCGGAAATTGAAAAGTGCGAAAGGGTCTGTGTTGCCTGCCTGCCTCTGTGTGTGTGTGTTTGTTGTTGTTGTTGTTGTTGTTGTGCGCCTCTGTTGCTTTGCGTGCGTGCGTTCCGTTTGGAGTTTCGACGTGACGTGTGTGATGATGGATGCGGGAGGGCGCGGCTGAGTCCGGTGTGTGCGTGGTTTGTTTGTGGCGCGGGCCGGATCATCGATCGGATCAGCTGTTTGGTTTGGTTTGGTTTGTCCTGTGCCTGTGTGTTTGGAGAGCGCGCGCGGCGGCCCGCGTGTCGTCCGTCGTCGGGCCGTTACGCGCTCTTTTAATTATGAACATATTAACAATGATCACATCACATTATTGGTGTATTGATGTCGTTGTCGTTGTTTGGAACGCGACTGTGCGTGCGTGGAGGGGTGCAGAAAAAATGTGTGTGTGTTCGGCCACACGGGCTGTGGACAAGATGGCGGACGTGCGCCGGCGCTGTGGACGTTGTTGTAAAGTGCGGCGAGGACGACGGAAACTTTGCTTTGGACGTAGGTTTGTGTGGTGGCCCTGAAAAGGGCCGATTGTTGTGAGGCGAGCCGGCAAGGCAAAGGCGCGTTTGCGTTTGCGTGCAGGGAGCACGCAAGCGCAGCGCCGCGGTCCCTGTTTAGGCCTTCTTCTCGGTCTTCTTTGGCAGCAGGACGGCCTGGATGTTGGGCAGGACACCACCCTGTGCGATGGTGACGCCCGACAAGAGCTTGTTGAGCTCCTCGTCGTTGCGGATGGCGAGCTGCAGGTGGCGCGGGATGATGCGCGTCTTCTTGTTGTCGCGGGCCGCGTTTCCGGCCAGCTCGAGCACCTCAGCCGCGAGGTACTCCATGACGGCGGCGAGGTAGACGGGCGCCCCGGCGCCGACGCGCTCGGCGTAGTTTCCCTTGCGCAGGAGGCGGTGGATTCTGCCGACCGGGAACTGGAGCCCAGCCCTGCTTGAGCGGGACTTTGACTTGCCCTTGACTTTGCCTCCCTTTCCGCGTCCGGACATGGCGTTTGGCTAGTGGCGTAAGCGCTAAACACGTAACCGTAACGGTGCGAGCCGCAGCGAGTCGAGCAGCGGAGTGCGTGCGTGTGCCGGCGGCGGCGGGGTGGGGGTCCCTTTATGGGCTCGGGTGCGGCGGCCGGTTGCGCGCGCGCCCCATTGGTCGGCGGCCGCAACAGGGCGAGCTGGTAAAGGTGCGGTGTTGCGGTAGCGGCGGGTGCCACTGTGTGGGGAGACGCTGACTAGAGCGGAGCGCTTGCTGCCTGTTGTTGTACGTTCGAGATGCCGCCCAAGACTAGCGGGAAGGCCGCCAAGAAGGCCGGCAAGGCGCAGAAGAACATTTCGAAGGGCGACAAGAAGAAGAAGCGCAAGAGGAAGGAGAGCTATGCCATCTACATCTACAAGGTGCTGAAGCAGGTGCACCCCGACACGGGCATCTCGTCGAAGGCGATGAGCATCATGAACAGCTTCGTGAACGACATTTTCGAGCGCATTGCGGCCGAGGCGTCTCGCCTGGCGCACTACAACAAGCGCTCGACCATCACGTCCCGCGAGATCCAGACGGCTGTGCGGCTCTTGCTGCCTGGCGAGCTGGCCAAGCACGCCGTGAGCGAGGGCACGAAGGCGGTGACCAAGTACACGAGCTCCAAGTAAGGAGGAGGTTGTTACTTCGGCTCTTGGAAGGAAGGAAGGAAGGAAGGAAGGAAGGAAGGAAGCTCCCTCCGTTGCGAGAGCGGCAAAACGGCCCTTTTCAGGGCCACCAAATTGCCTTTGCGGGAAGAGCGGAATTGTTTGTGTGTGTGTGAGTGAGTGAGTGAGTGAGAGGGGCGGCATAGCTACCCGGTTTGGTTGGTTGCGAGGCAGCTGGTGGTGCTGCTGTGCCGTGGTGGTGTGGTCTCGAATGTGGTTGTGGTTGTGGTTACTGGGGTACGGCCGCGAGGGTTTGGTTGCCGCCGGTGTGACGTGGAATGCGTGCACGAGTCTTGGCGTGGTTGTTTGTCGACACACAGATAGATCGATAGGAGGTGTTGGTGCTGTCTGTGGCGCTGATTCATGTCTTTGTCTCCGTCTGCCCGGTTAGTCACGTGACTGCAATTGAAAGTCCTCGCGATTGATTGATTGTTGGATGTCACCGTTACGGCCGTCTGTTGTCACATCATACATGATGGCGAGGGTGAAATGTTGTGTTGCCGTCGACTATTCCCTTTGCTGTACGGCGCGTTGGTGTGTGTGTGTTGGTGACGTTTTAAATGGACGTGTCGTACTATCATCCATTACGAAGTCGCCAAGAAATGTACGGGCGGGTGGGGTAGGCGACACGCACGGTGGTGTACCTATTTGGCCCTTGATTTGATGATAGCCGTTTCTGCAGTTTGACTGATGATTGATTGGACTGTTGTGCGCACGCACGTCATTCACGGTGCACGTGTGTTCGGTTGAGTACAGTAAGCGTGAGGCTAGACGACGACGGTCGTTGTTTGTTGTTATGGGCGTACACGCGTTTCGTTGGTCTGTGTCCCCCGGTGTGAAATGGCAGGTGTGTCGGTGATGTGATCCGATCCGGCGGCTCTGAGTAACTGTCAATATCGGCGCGGTACACCGGCGTCATGGCAACGTGTCGGTGTTCACACCAGTCGCACTGTGGCACCGTCGGCGCCGCGAACGGTGACGAAAGGCTGACCTTTGATCGGTCGAGTGTCGTGTCTGGGCAGAACGTGTGGAATGAGCAAAACTGTTGGGGACGGAAACAATGGTGGAGGAGGGGAACGGAAAGTAATAAAACAAACAAAATGGAGAAGCAATCACCGGAAAACGAAGCAGGGAAAAACGGAGAGGCGCTGTCTATAGCAACGGAACGTTCCCGTGCATTGCAGCCGCACTGAAAGGCGTTTACGGCGCGGCTGCAGGTGTCGGCCGTGGTGACGGCTGAATTGCATTGCCTTCCCGGATGAAACGTTCGCCGACATGGCTCGGAGGAGGAATCTATGAGAATGCGTTGCCCTTGCCTGCCGTTTCGTGTGCCCTCCTGTTGTGTACGCTGTTGTTGTCCGGTGTAGCGAAGGGTGTGTATGTAGGGGTGTGTGTGTGTTTAGTGGGGAATTGGAAGGTCGATAGCTGCCGTCACGGTCAAGATAACGCAGTCAAAGGTGTCGCGAAAAAGTGTGTTAGCCGTGGTTGGTTGGTTCGTGTGTTTTAAAGAGAATGGACGAGAGAGAGAAAGTAGGTGGAGAGTGCGTTGCGTGTTGCCTAACTGCGTCCGCGAATATGGCAGTAGTTGGTGGTGGGCGTGCCCTTGCATGTGGCCCGGAAGGCGTGTCCGTTTCGCGGTAGTGGCACCGCTGCTGGCATATTCGGGAGATGGGAGGGGCGCGAAAGGAGAAAGGAGACGCGGAGGCTTTTAAAGACGGGGAGGGCGCGTGTGGGTGGCTCGCGCTGCGCTCGGCGGTTGTGTTTGTGCAACAAATGTGTTGCCGGGAGGGGACCGTTGTTGTGGTGCGGTTGTAGCCTCAGACGCGGCCGGCAGTGAACGTGAGACGACGGATGCGGGCCGGGGCGGCGCATGTCGCCGGTGCCATGCCTTTTAAGAGCCGCGTGGTCGGGGGTGTGCGCACCGTGTGTCGTGTTGCGAGACAGCATCATTTGTGCTGCGTGGCGTGGCGTGGCGTGGGGGCGAGGAGAGCGAGCCGCGCGGTGTGCTTGTGCGCCGGAGAATGGCACACTGCGCCTGCCCGTTGAGGAGGCCGATGGCCGTGGTGTGGTGGAAATGGAGCGCGTCGGACGTGCACCAATGAGAAAGAGAAACAAAGCGGCGACAACGAACGAAAGGGGGAGGGAGGCCATTGTGTCACATGCGGCGGTGGGAGGAAAAAAAAAAAAACAAACAAACAAGAAACGAAGACGTAAGAAAGAGGAGAAACAACAAAGAGAATGAGTCGTGCGTTCGCGAGGGGGGGTGCGCGTGTAACTCCGGTACGCGCAGTGCCGGAGCCCAACGGCTGTGTCGTCGACGCCAGTGCTTGTCGGCCGAATGGGTGCGGGAATAGAGGCAGCGTCGGCACGGAGAAGCAAGCAAGAAGGAAGGACGCACGCGCGCTGCGGCGTTTGGCGCGGTTTGCGGCTGGCGCCTTTGGTGGCAACGGCCGGGACAAGCAGCGGTGTATGGTGGTGTGCGGGGCGGACAGGGGCGGCGGCGGTGGTGGACTGGGAGGAGGCGAGGCGGCGCCGACGGTGGCGTGTGGTACGGCGAAAACGGGACGGACGGACGGCGGATGTTGGAGAGGCGCCGCGCACGCAGACACATGGAAGGAAGGAAGGAACGAACGCAAGGGAACAAATGGAGGGGGCGAATGTGGAGATGCGGGCAGGCGGTGGTGTTTGTGGGCATGTGGTGGGGAGAAGGGCGGGGGCGGGAGGACAGAGGCGAGGCGACTGCGTGCTTGCTCGCTCGCTCGCGTGTCTTTTGTTTTTGTGTTTGTTTTTCCATCGTTTGGTCGCCTTGGAGCCTGTCGGTCCCGTCCGTGTGTGGCCACGCTTCGGGTGCGTGTATGTTTGTACGTTTCGTTTGTTCGTCTTCTGCAGCAGAGGCGGTGCGCGGCAGTGGGAACGCCTGCCTGGCGGCTGGGACGGCCAGCAAATGCGGTTGGATGGGCGGCCACAGCACCGCACCTGTGCCCAAGGAGGCGACGCTGGCGGCGGGGCCCCCTCGGATGCGGCCGGCTGGGGGCTGTGTGCGCTGCCGCTGCCGCTGCCGCCGCCGCCGCCGCCGCCGCCGCCGCCGCCGCCGCCGCCGCCGCCGCCGGTGCTGGTGCTGGTGCTGGTGCAGCAGCAACAACGACGAACAACGAGTAAGCAAGAAGAGGACGAAGCGGATGGCTGGTGGGTGAGTGCATTTATTTAGGCGGTCGACAAGGCAGTGCGTGATGTGGCGTTGTGACGGGGGTTTGCTCACGTGGCCTCGTTTGTGTTGATGCGCAGGAAGATGAGATGCGGGCAGACGCAGACGCGTACAGAGAGACGAGCCCGGTCTGCAGCAGGATGTGTGGCGCGGCGCGCCGAGTGCAGAGCAGCGCGCGCCGCCTGGGCCGGGCTGGGCCCGCCCGGCGGCGGGCCGCGCTGTTGTCGCGGACGTGAGCGCCCCCTGGCGGGTGGTCGGAGGCGGCGCGGTGGACGTGTGTCCGGTTGGCCAGTGCACATTGCGAGTGGCTGGCTGGCGGTCGGCGGCGAGACGGGAGAGGAGGTATGTGTCGCGGGCGCCTTTGCTGCGCTGCGTCGTTGCGTGCCTGGGCGTGCGCCTGTCGACTGTGTGTGACTGTGTTGGGCGTTGTGCCACGTACGTGTGTGCTCGGCCGAAGGCGTCGGAAGAAAAAGAGAGAGAGAGACGGGCGGGAAAGTGGGTCGGTGTGCGTGCGTCGCCCGTGATGCGATGATGTCGCGTCATGTCATGTCATGTCTTTGCGAAACGGCTGCCGAGAGGTGTGTGGTGGCGAGCGGGAATGTGCGTTTGGTGGTTGCCGGCCGGCCGGCAGTTGTTGGTGGTTCCTCCTGTGTGGTTGTTTGTGCTGCTTTGATGGCAACGTGGAAGGACGCCGGTTTTTCCGTGCCTTGCGTGTGGTTGTGTCGACGGTGACTGGTTGGGGGTGTGCGCCGATGCACGTGCCATGTTGTTATGTTTGGGTCGTGAGTGTGTTTTTGGCTGTGTTGTTGTGTACGGGAAGGGGGAGAGAGGAGGAGGCGGCGGCGGCGGCGGCGGCGGCGGCGGCGGGGGTGATAGTGCGTGCAGTAGTGCCGTTGCGACGGGCGTCGGGTGGAGCCGTGCGTAGTGGCGGAAAGGTGTAGGTTGCGGGAAGCGAGCCCGTCGCGTGTCGTCGTCGACGACGGGGTCGCGTGCGCTGTGAATCGAGAGTGGCGGGAAAGGGGCAGCGTGCCGCTGTGTCGTGGTCGTTAGCAGAGGCCTGTGTGCCTGTCCGTTTGTTTTCTGTCGGACGCTTGGTGCGAGGTGTTTGTTTTGTTTTGTTGCCGCCGCCGCGGTTGTTTTTGTTTGTCGGCTGTGCTGTGTCGGTGGGTCGGCGAGCTGTTTTGCGGTGCGTGAATGTGTTGGTGCAAAAGTGGCGGCGGCGTCATGGCTGCGACCGCGACGAGCCGCGGGCGCGCCATTGATGATGTTGAACACAGAGCGGCTGTGTGCAATGGGAGGCCTTGTGTACGGGTAGCGGTGTTGTCGTACGTGCATCCGGCCCGGTGCGGAAAGCGCCGTTGCGGTTGCGGGTTGCCTCTGGTCGCGACGTGTGGTGCTCGGCTTTGTGGGTTTTTTTGGTGCCCCTTTGGCCGGTGGGTGGTGTTTGTTGTTTTGTGTGTGTGTGTGTGTGTGTGTGTGTGTGGTCGGTCTCTTTGGCGCTCGGTATATATCTGCCTCCTGCTCGGTCTTGTTGTCGACGTCGTCTGTAGTTTTTTGCGGCTTGCCGACGACCGACCGACCGAACTACTACCTACCTGTGACAGCTACGTGTGGCGCCCGAAGGTGAACGTAACGTGACCTCGGCGCCCTTAGCCTAACCTAAGATGTCCGGCCGTAAGGTAGGTGCGGCCACCTGACGCCTCACGTCCGAACGCTTAACCTAACTTTGACGCCTAACCTAACTTTAACCCTTAACCTAACCCACGTCCACCTAACGTAACCTAACCTAACCCAAGCGACGCCAACCCTAACCTAAGGTGTTGTACACTGCGAATGTCGAAGGCATGTTATAGTCTTAGGTGGAGAGCACTACACGCAACAAGCGGCTACACGGGTAGCAGGGGTTGTGTGGCGTGGGCTGGGCGGTTTTGTTAGGTTAGATGGCCTTGGGCAAGTACAGAAAGGGGGCAACAGCAGCCTCAACGGGTGCGGGGACCAAGCAGCAATCGGTATCGTTTGTTAATTGTCAACTGTCGAAGCTGCGTTGGTACAGTACCGGAACCGCAAGCGCTGACAGAGAAAGCACCGAAGCTCTGCAATCGTGATAAGGTACAGAAAGCTGGCTGACGCCAGGGATAAATTCTGCCGAAATTGTCACAAAGGTACAGACGGTGTTTTAGAAAGGCTCGATTGCATGCAACCGGTGGTGGTGTGTTCGTCGCTGTTTGAGTAGTAGTTTTGATCCTGTAGTGAAGTAGAGGTGGATGGTTCCTGTGAAATATTGTGGGTGGAGGTTACACCCAACAACCGAGCTAGGTTTAATAATAATTGGCTCCTTTGACCGACCTCCCGACGCAGCAGCATTAGTGGCAGAACAACGGAGAGACGGATTTTGGAAACACATTTCACATACATTTTCCTCAGCATGTTAGGGTCTTAGGTGGAGATTTCAATTTACCCGATATAGACTGGGACACTCAGATGATGTTCAGGACGGGTGGTAGGGGGACAGAGAGCATCGAGTGACATTATACTGAGTGCACTGTCCGAAAATCACCTCGAGCAAAATGAACAGAGAACCGACTCGTGGAGATAACATCGTGGACCTACGGATGACAAACAGACCCGAACGTGTTTCGACTCTGTATGTGCAGAACAGGGACGCAGTGATCATAAGGCCGTTGCAGGGAGGACGGTGTATCTATCTGTTTTGGCTAGCAAGAGTAATAGAAGGCAGATTTGCAGACGACCCGACAGATGAAAAGGCAAATGCCTGTTCCGACACTGACAATGTTGAGTGTTCATGGAGAAAGTGCAAGGCAATGGTAAAAATGCGTTTTTAGACAGGTACGTGCCGAGTGTCGAACTGTGAGGGATGGGAAAAAAAACCCACCGTGGTATACTACAACAACAACGTTAGGAAACTGTTGCGAAAGCAAAGAGAGCTTCACCCAAAGTTTAAACGCAGCCAAAACCTCCGAGACAAACAGAAGCTAAACGATGTCCAAAGTGTGAGCGTAAGGAGGGCTATGCGTGAAGCGTTCAGTGAATTCGAAAGTAGAACAAACCCTATGTACCGACGTTGACAGAAAATGCTAGGACGTTCCGGTCTTGCGTTGAATCAGTAAGTGGCTCGAAACAGCATATCCAGACACTCCGGCATGGTGATGGCATTGAAACAGAGGATGACACGCGTAAAGCTGTGAAATACCTAAACACCTGTTTCCAAAGCTGTTTCACAGAGGACGGACCGCACTGCAGTTCCGTCTCTAAATGCTCGCACGAACGAGAAACCGGCTGACATCGAAATAAGTGTCCAAGGAGGAATGGGAAAGTCCGCCGGACCCGACGGGATTACCAATTCGCGATTCCTACACAGGGTACGCGAAACAACCTGCCCCCCTTCTAACAGCCGTGTACCGCAAGTCTCTGGAGAGGAAGGGAGGGTTCCAAATGATTGGAAAAGAGCACAGGTAGTCCCAGTCGTCGAGCAGATGCGCAAAAACCATAGACCCATATCTCTGACGTCGATGTGTTGTAGAACATGTTGTTTGCTCGAGTATCATGTCGTTTGTGGAAACTCCAGAGTCTACTATGTAGGAATCCATGTTGGATTCCGGAAACAGCGATCGTGTGTGAGACCCCCAGCTCGCTTTATTTGCGCATGAGACCCAGAAAATATGAGATACAGGCTCCCAGGTGGATGCCATTGTCGTTGACGTCCGGAAGGCGTTCGATACAGCTCCGCACCGTCGCCTGATAAACGACGTAAGAGTCTACAGAATATCAGACCAACTGTGTGGCTGGATTGACGAGATGTTAGCAGACGGAACACAGCATGTTGTTATCAATGGAGAGACAGACGTCTACAGACGTTAAAGTAACCCCTGGCGTGCCACGGGGGAGTGTTATGGGACCATTGCTTTTCACAATTCATATCATATAAATGAGCTAGTAGATAGTGCCGGACGTTCCATGCGTCGTTTCGCGGATGATGTGCTGTATGTAGTATACAGAGAGGTTGCAGGACGATCGGCAGCGGATAGGCACCCGGTGCAGGGAGTGGCAACTGTCCCCTTAACATAGACAAATGTGATGTATTGCGAATATACAGAAAGAAGGATCGTTTATTGTATGATTGATTATATGATAGCGGGACAAACACTGGTAGCTGTGACGTCTGTAAAATATGTATCTGGGAGTATGCGTGCGGAATGATTTGGAAGTGGAATGATGATCAGATAAAAGTAATTGTTGGTAAGGCGGGTACCAGGTTGAGATGCACTGGGAGAATGCTTAGCAAAAATGTAGTCCATCAACAAAGGAGGTGGCTTACAAAAACACGCGTTCGACCGACCCATACGTGAGTGTTGCCCACCAGTGTGGGATGCGTAGCAGGTCGGGTTGACGGAGGAGATAGAGAAAGGTCCAACGTTTCGTCACAGGGTTATGTGGTAACCGTGATAGTTAAGTGGCAGACTCTGCAAGGGAGGCGCTCTCTGCATCGCGGTGTAGCTTGCTCGCCAGGTTTTCGAGAGGGTGCGTTTCCGGATGAGGTATCGA
>NW_026045748.1:5000-7500 GCF_023898315.1 Schistocerca nitens
CCTGCGAGAACCGCGGGGGCGACCGAGCAGCAGACGGCGTCGCGGCGCCGAGTGCCGGGCGGCGGCGCATCCTCAACGCACACAGTCCTCAATCGGACCAGCACACTGCAGATGTCCACCGCGCTTCGCACCGGGCCCGGGAGGACCCACTTTGGCCGCACGGCGCCGCGCGCTGGGTGCGCCGGCACGCAGATGCGCCGCCTGCCGCGTCCGTCAGCCGGCGCGCCTGCCACTGGGCGCCCCCACCAGCCGGCTGCCGCGCGTGCGCCCACGCAGCGCGCGGCCAGCACGCCGGGCGCCCCCCCCTCACCGGCCGGGGACGGTCCCACCCAGCCACCGCCGCGTATCGCTTCATACCCACATGCCCACTCACGTTCGTGGGTATGACGGGTGTCGCTGAAGCAACCGGTTAATACCTGTACCGATCGTCGATATCAACGATTCACCTCCAGCGCGAACAACCGCGCAACAACGGATTTCCAGTTCATTTGCGTAACTTGGGCAGCAAACGTAGACATCCATCTACATTTGCGACTTCTACGAGTCTTGCATGCCTGGATGTTGTGTGTCACGACGCACTCCATCAGCATACATACACGCTGCGACGTGTGCACGAAAGAACACGTGGAAGGTGGCCAGCGTACGTATACGAATGCCATTGCACAGCTGCGAAGCGCATTCAACACGCGAACTCCTGACCGACGAGCTAGAGGTGACAGGAGGGGAGGGGGGGGCGGGGGCGATATACGTCCTATTGCAGTACACAATACAGTGGATAGCGGGACCATGTGGAAAGTAAGCAACACTCGCAAGATGTGAGGGTACGCACCGTAAAATGAATCAATACGCAGAACACCACAGTGTGCGCGAAGTGAACTATGTTGAGATGGTTGCAATTAGGCAACGCTACACGAATTCCTAGAGTCATATAACTAACAATTACAGGGCAGGTTAGGGCGCAACGTAGGTTAGGTTAGGGCGCAACGTGGGTTAGGTTAGGGCCCAACGTGGGTTAGGTTAGGGCCCAACGTGGGTTAGGTTAGGGCCCAACGTGGGTTAGGTTAGGGCCCAACGTGGGTTAGGTTAGGGCCCAACGTGGGTTAGGTTAAGGCGCAACTTGGGTTAGGTTAAGGCGCAACTTGGGTTAGGTTAGGGCGCAACTTGGGTTAGGTTAGGGCGCAACTTGGGTTAGGTTAGGGCGCAACTTGGGTTAGGTTAGGGCGCAACTTGGGTTAGGTTAGGGCGCAACTTGGGTTAGGTTAGGGCGCAACTTGGGTTAGGTTAGGGCGCAACTTGGGTTAGGTTAGGGCGCAACTTGGGTTAGGTTAGGGCGCAACTTGGGTTAGGTTAGGGCGCAACTTGGGTTAGGTTAGGGCGCAACTTGGGTTAGGTTAGGGCGCAACTTGGGTTAGGTTAGGGCGCAACTTGGGTTAGGTTAGGGCGCAACTTGGGTTAGGTTAGGGCGCAACTTGGGTTAGGTTAGGGCGCAACTTGGGTTAGGTTAGGGCGCAACTTGGGTTAGGTTAGGGCGCAACTTGGGTTAGGTTAAGGCGCAACTTGGGTTAGGTTAAGGCGCAACTTGGGTTAGGTTAAGGCGCAACTTGGGTTAGGTTAAGGCGCAACTTGGGTTAGGTTAAGGCAGAAGTTGGGTTAGGTTAAGGCAGAAGTTGGGTTAGGTTAAGGCAGAAGTTGGGTTAGGTTAAGGCAGAAGTTGGGTTAGGTTAAGGCAGAAGTTGGGTTAGGTTAAGGCAGAAGTTGGGTTAGGTTAAGGCAGAAGTTGGGTTAGGTTAAGGCAGAAGTTGGGTTAGGTTAAGGCAGAAGTTGGGTTAGGTTAAGGCAGAAGTTGGGTTAGGTTAAGGCAGAAGTTGGGTTAGGTTAAGGCAGAAGTTGGGTTAGGTTAAGGCAGAAGTTGGGTTAGGTTAAGGCAGAAGTTGGGTTAGGTTAAGGCAGAAGTTGGGTTAAGGGATGGTGTGTGTGGGGGGGGGTGGGGTGGCGAGGTTCGTTGATAGTGATGGTAGTAAGTGGACGCCTGAGGCACTATCAGATATGTCACGTCAGTTGCACTTGTGGCTCATGGCAGGTGGCGCGCCCGTTCTGTGTTTGTGGCAAAGGAGTGGCACACCTGTGTCTTTCATTCCTGCCATTGTTTATGTGCTGTGAGATGCGGCAGTGTGGTGCTGTTGGGTGCACCCCTGTGTAGGACATGTGTGGGTGTTGGTGGCGTATCTGAGCAATGGTGGTTGTAGGAAGAGTGGGATATTCAGTTTTCTGGTTCGACGTCCCGGTCTGGTTATCATAGTGTGGATGGTGTACTGTGGCCGAGAGGATGCACTGGATGTTGTTCCATGCTGGTACTTAGATGTTGTGTCTGCGTCTGTTACATGCATAGACTAGTGGGTGATGGAGTGTGTGGGTGACGTGTGGTTGACATTGTGTGCACAGACGTTCAGCATGTATAGGGACAGTTGTATGTGTTATCTGTATTCCGATGACTGCGCGT
>NW_026045748.1:15000-20000 GCF_023898315.1 Schistocerca nitens
TCTGATCGCCTTCGAACCTCTAACTTTCGTTCTTGATTAATGAAAACATACTTGGCAAATGCTTTCGCTTCTGTTCGTCTTGCGACGATCCAAGAATTTCACCTCTAACGTCGCAATACGAATGCCCCCGCCTGTCCCTATTAATCATTACCTCGGGTTCCGAAAACCAACAAAATAGAACCGAGGTCCTATTCCATTATTCCATGCACACAGTATTCAGGCGGGCTTGCCTGCTTTAAGCACTCTAATTTGTTCAAAGTAAACGTGCCGGCCCACCGAGACACTCAATAAAGAGCACCCTGGTAGGATTTCAACGGGGTCCGCCTCGGGACGCACGAGCACGCACGAGGCGGTCGCACGCCTTCGGCTCGCCCCACCGGCAGGACGTCCCACGATACATGCCAGTTAAACACCGACGGGCGGTGAACCAACAGCGTGGGACACAAATCCAACTACGAGCTTTTTAACCGCAACAACTTTAATATACGCTATTGGAGCTGGAATTACCGCGGCTGCTGGCACCAGACTTGCCCTCCAATAGATACTCGTTAAAGGATTTAAAGTGTACTCATTCCGATTACGGGGCCTCGGATGAGTCCCGTATCGTTATTTTTCGTCACTACCTCCCCGTGCCGGGAGTGGGTAATTTGCGCGCCTGCTGCCTTCCTTGGATGTGGTAGCCGTTTCTCAGGCTCCCTCTCCGGAATCGAACCCTGATTCCCCGTTACCCGTTACAACCATGGTAGGCGCAGAACCTACCATCGACAGTTGATAAGGCAGACATTTGAAAGATGCGTCGCCGGTACGAAGACCGTGCGATCAGCCCAAAGTTATTCAGAGTCACCAAGGCAAACGGACCGGACGAGCCGACCGATTGGTTTTGATCTAATAAAAGCGTCCCTTCCATCTCTGGTCGGGACTCTGTTTGCATGTATTAGCTCTAGAATTACCACAGTTATCCAAGTAACGTGGGTACGATCTAAGGAACCATAACTGATTTAATGAGCCATTCGCGGTTTCACCTTAATGCGGCTTGTACTGAGACATGCATGGCTTAATCTTTGAGACAAGCATATGACTACTGGCAGGATCAACCAGGGAGCTGCGTCAACTAGAGCTGAGCAGCCGGCCGCCCGGGAGTGTGTCCCGGGGGCCCGCGCGAACACGCAAGCGTCCGCTCAATTATTCTGCAAACAGGAGGAGGCTGGGCTCCCCTGCACGATACACCTCGAAACCCTCTCAGGTCCCGGCGGCGCGCAGCGCCGTCCTAAGTACTTGGTCGGGTTCGAGAGAGGCGCAATCGCCCGGAGATAGGCGAGTAGACGCTTTCAGTGCGACCACCCGTGCTCCCAACTGAGCTTGCCGCTGCCGACAGAGGCCCGGGAGCGTGCTGTCGTGGTGTTGCCGGCGGGAGACAACACGCGGCCACAAACAGTGACCGGGCAGCTCCAACGCCAGCGCCACAGAGGGGCAGAGCCCCACTTGGGTGCCAAAGCGAACTCTCCCAGCACAGCGCACGCGCCAACACATCCGCACAGCTGCGATACAAACCACCTGCGAGAACCGCGGGGGCGACCGAGCAGCAGACGGCGTCGCGGCGCCGAGTGCCGGGCGGCGGCGCATCCTCAACGCACACAGTCCTCAATCGGACCAGCACACTGCAGATGTCCACCGCGCTTCGCACCGGGCCCGGGAGGACCCACTTTGGCCGCACGGCGCCGCGCGCTGGGTGCGCCGGCACGCAGATGCGCCGCCTGCCGCGTCCGTCAGCCGGCGCGCCTGCCACTGGGCGCCCCCACCAGCCGGCTGCCGCGCGTGCGCCCACGCAGCGCGCGGCCAGCACGCCGGGCGCCCCCCCCTCACCGGCCGGGGACGGTCCCACCCAGCCACCGCCGCGTATCGCTTCATACCCACATGCCCACTCACGTTCGTGGGTATGACGGGTGTCGCTGAAGCAACCGGTTAATACCTGTACCGATCGTCGATATCAACGATTCACCTCCAGCGCGAACAACCGCGCAACAACGGATTTCCAGTTCATTTGCGTAACTTGGGCAGCAAACGTAGACATCCATCTACATTTGCGACTTCTACGAGTCTTGCATGCCTGGATGTTGTGTGTCACGACGCACTCCATCAGCATACATACACGCTGCGACGTGTGCACGAAAGAACACGTGGAAGGTGGCCAGCGTACGTATACGAATGCCATTGCACAGCTGCGAAGCGCATTCAACACGCGAACTCCTGACCGACGAGCTAGAGGTGACAGGAGGGGAGGGGGGGGCGGGGGCGATATACGTCCTATTGCAGTACACAATACAGTGGATAGCGGGACCATGTGGAAAGTAAGCAACACTCGCAAGATGTGAGGGTACGCACCGTAAAATGAATCAATACGCAGAACACCACAGTGTGCGCGAAGTGAACTATGTTGAGATGGTTGCAATTAGGCAACGCTACACGAATTCCTAGAGTCATATAACTAACAATTACAGGGCAGGTTAGGGCGCAACGTAGGTTAGGTTAGGGCGCAACGTGGGTTAGGTTAGGGCCCAACGTGGGTTAGGTTAGGGCCCAACGTGGGTTAGGTTAGGGCCCAACGTGGGTTAGGTTAGGGCCCAACGTGGGTTAGGTTAAGGCGCAACTTGGGTTAGGTTAAGGCGCAACTTGGGTTAGGTTAGGGCGCAACTTGGGTTAGGTTAGGGCGCAACTTGGGTTAGGTTAGGGCGCAACTTGGGTTAGGTTAGGGCGCAACTTGGGTTAGGTTAGGGCGCAACTTGGGTTAGGTTAGGGCGCAACTTGGGTTAGGTTAGGGCGCAACTTGGGTTAGGTTAGGGCGCAACTTGGGTTAGGTTAGGGCGCAACTTGGGTTAGGTTAGGGCGCAACTTGGGTTAGGTTAGGGCGCAACTTGGGTTAGGTTAGGGCGCAACTTGGGTTAGGTTAGGGCGCAACTTGGGTTAGGTTAGGGCGCAACTTGGGTTAGGTTAGGGCGCAACTTGGGTTAGGTTAGGGCGCAACTTGGGTTAGGTTAGGGCGCAACTTGGGTTAGGTTAAGGCGCAACTTGGGTTAGGTTAAGGCGCAACTTGGGTTAGGTTAAGGCGCAACTTGGGTTAGGTTAAGGCGCAACTTGGGTTAGGTTAAGGCAGAAGTTGGGTTAGGTTAAGGCAGAAGTTGGGTTAGGTTAAGGCAGAAGTTGGGTTAGGTTAAGGCAGAAGTTGGGTTAGGTTAAGGCAGAAGTTGGGTTAGGTTAAGGCAGAAGTTGGGTTAGGTTAAGGCAGAAGTTGGGTTAGGTTAAGGCAGAAGTTGGGTTAGGTTAAGGCAGAAGTTGGGTTAGGTTAAGGCAGAAGTTGGGTTAGGTTAAGGCAGAAGTTGGGTTAGGTTAAGGCAGAAGTTGGGTTAGGTTAAGGCAGAAGTTGGGTTAGGTTAAGGCAGAAGTTGGGTTAGGTTAAGGCAGAAGTTGGGTTAGGTTAAGGCAGAAGTTGGGTTAGGTTAAGGCAGAAGTTGGGTTAGGTTAAGGCAGAAGTTGGGTTAAGGGATGGTGTGTGTGGGGGGGGGTGGGGTGGCGAGGTTCGTTGATAGTGATGGTAGTAAGTGGACGCCTGAGGCACTATCAGATATGTCACGTCAGTTGCACTTGTGGCTCATGGCAGGTGGCGCGCCCGTTCTGTGTTTGTGGCAAAGGAGTGGCACACCTGTGTCTTTCATTCCTGCCATTGTTTATGTGCTGTGAGATGCGGCAGTGTGGTGCTGTTGGGTGCACCCCTGTGTAGGACATGTGTGGGTGTTGGTGGCGTATCTGAGCAATGGTGGTTGTAGGAAGAGTGGGATATTCAGTTTTCTGGTTCGACGTCCCGGTCTGGTTATCATAGTGTGGATGGTGTACTGTGGCCGAGAGGATGCACTGGATGTTGTTCCATGCTGGTACTTAGATGTTGTGTCTGCGTCTGTTACATGCATAGACTAGTGGGTGATGGAGTGTGTGGGTGACGTGTGGTTGACATTGTGTGCACAGACGTTCAGCATGTATAGGGACAGTTGTATGTGTTATCTGTATTCCGATGACTGCGCGTATTACTAAGCACCGCCGTGTATAAGCTTAATGTATGTATAGTCAATGCCTGTTCTATCTCTGTACAGTAGTAGCGGTGCGACTGCACTAGCTAGCTACACCTCGCGGCATCGTCCCCCAGTGTATGGCATATGATTATAAACATTCTGTCTATTAGTCAAAACCGGTGGTGTGACTACGTCACATGTTTGAGGTGGGGGACGCAACACCGTGCCGGTGGGTCAGGGCTGCGAAACACTTTCCCCACACTGGGGGCTCGGACCCTCATTACTCGTCCGAGTAATATATTGCGGAGCGCACATAGCCATTGCCCAGAGTCTTTGCGACTGCGAGTGCAACGCCCACGGGGACCGACGTGGATGGGGCGGCCCATAGCTGATCGCTCAGCATCGGAATCCGTACAGTGAGCGACGCGGTCGCGCACAGACTTAGAGCACGTTTAGGGACAGCGGGAATGTCGAATATTGGATAAAACTCTTCATGAAACGCAAGATATAGGTGTGGATTGCAACTTACGAGTGCGGGAAACGTCCGCCGTTCATCCGCTGGACTTGCGATTTTGGTGGGTGGGGTGGGGCACGTACGGGTGCGGGTGGCGTGATTGTCGGTCGACGACTTCGTGGTGGACAGAGGATGCCGTCTTTGTGGGTGGCGTCGGACAATGTGTACTGTGCGCCCATCGATGTCGTATTCAGCTTGGCGTCTCATAGATGGCGGTATCGCCGTTGCAGGAGGCCTAGATGGCGTTATTGTTTGTGGTGCGCTCGACATGGTGGATGTAGTGTTGCCAGATTCGCGTAGATGGCTGTATTGCATGTGGTTTCGTCGTATTTTCATAGGTGGCGATGCTGTGTGGTTGGCGTTGTTGCGTTCACTTCCTGTAGATGGAGGTGTCGTATCTGGGCTGCATGTCAATGTAGTGTCGT
>NW_026045748.1:27500-30000 GCF_023898315.1 Schistocerca nitens
TTTGCATGTATTAGCTCTAGAATTACCACAGTTATCCAAGTAACGTGGGTACGATCTAAGGAACCATAACTGATTTAATGAGCCATTCGCGGTTTCACCTTAATGCGGCTTGTACTGAGACATGCATGGCTTAATCTTTGAGACAAGCATATGACTACTGGCAGGATCAACCAGGGAGCTGCGTCAACTAGAGCTGAGCAGCCGGCCGCCCGGGAGTGTGTCCCGGGGGCCCGCGCGAACACGCAAGCGTCCGCTCAATTATTCTGCAAACAGGAGGAGGCTGGGCTCCCCTGCACGATACACCTCGAAACCCTCTCAGGTCCCGGCGGCGCGCAGCGCCGTCCTAAGTACTTGGTCGGGTTCGAGAGAGGCGCAATCGCCCGGAGATAGGCGAGTAGACGCTTTCAGTGCGACCACCCGTGCTCCCAACTGAGCTTGCCGCTGCCGACAGAGGCCCGGGAGCGTGCTGTCGTGGTGTTGCCGGCGGGAGACAACACGCGGCCACAAACAGTGACCGGGCAGCTCCAACGCCAGCGCCACAGAGGGGCAGAGCCCCACTTGGGTGCCAAAGCGAACTCTCCCAGCACAGCGCACGCGCCAACACATCCGCACAGCTGCGATACAAACCACCTGCGAGAACCGCGGGGGCGACCGAGCAGCAGACGGCGTCGCGGCGCCGAGTGCCGGGCGGCGGCGCATCCTCAACGCACACAGTCCTCAATCGGACCAGCACACTGCAGATGTCCACCGCGCTTCGCACCGGGCCCGGGAGGACCCACTTTGGCCGCACGGCGCCGCGCGCTGGGTGCGCCGGCACGCAGATGCGCCGCCTGCCGCGTCCGTCAGCCGGCGCGCCTGCCACTGGGCGCCCCCACCAGCCGGCTGCCGCGCGTGCGCCCACGCAGCGCGCGGCCAGCACGCCGGGCGCCCCCCCCTCACCGGCCGGGGACGGTCCCACCCAGCCACCGCCGCGTATCGCTTCATACCCACATGCCCACTCACGTTCGTGGGTATGACGGGTGTCGCTGAAGCAACCGGTTAATACCTGTACCGATCGTCGATATCAACGATTCACCTCCAGCGCGAACAACCGCGCAACAACGGATTTCCAGTTCATTTGCGTAACTTGGGCAGCAAACGTAGACATCCATCTACATTTGCGACTTCTACGAGTCTTGCATGCCTGGATGTTGTGTGTCACGACGCACTCCATCAGCATACATACACGCTGCGACGTGTGCACGAAAGAACACGTGGAAGGTGGCCAGCGTACGTATACGAATGCCATTGCACAGCTGCGAAGCGCATTCAACACGCGAACTCCTGACCGACGAGCTAGAGGTGACAGGAGGGGAGGGGGGGGCGGGGGCGATATACGTCCTATTGCAGTACACAATACAGTGGATAGCGGGACCATGTGGAAAGTAAGCAACACTCGCAAGATGTGAGGGTACGCACCGTAAAATGAATCAATACGCAGAACACCACAGTGTGCGCGAAGTGAACTATGTTGAGATGGTTGCAATTAGGCAACGCTACACGAATTCCTAGAGTCATATAACTAACAATTACAGGGCAGGTTAGGGCGCAACGTAGGTTAGGTTAGGGCGCAACGTGGGTTAGGTTAGGGCCCAACGTGGGTTAGGTTAGGGCCCAACGTGGGTTAGGTTAGGGCCCAACGTGGGTTAGGTTAGGGCCCAACGTGGGTTAGGTTAGGGCCCAACGTGGGTTAGGTTAAGGCGCAACTTGGGTTAGGTTAGGGCGCAACTTGGGTTAGGTTAGGGCGCAACTTGGGTTAGGTTAGGGCGCAACTTGGGTTAGGTTAGGGCGCAACTTGGGTTAGGTTAGGGCGCAACTTGGGTTAGGTTAGGGCGCAACTTGGGTTAGGTTAGGGCGCAACTTGGGTTAGGTTAGGGCGCAACTTGGGTTAGGTTAGGGCGCAACTTGGGTTAGGTTAGGGCGCAACTTGGGTTAGGTTAGGGCGCAACTTGGGTTAGGTTAGGGCGCAACTTGGGTTAGGTTAGGGCGCAACTTGGGTTAGGTTAGGGCGCAACTTGGGTTAGGTTAGGGCGCAACTTGGGTTAGGTTAGGGCGCAACTTGGGTTAGGTTAGGGCGCAACTTGGGTTAGGTTAGGGCGCAACTTGGGTTAGGTTAGGGCGCAACTTGGGTTAGGTTAAGGCGCAACTTGGGTTAGGTTAAGGCGCAACTTGGGTTAGGTTAAGGCGCAACTTGGGTTAGGTTAAGGCGCAACTTGGGTTAGGTTAAGGCGCAACTTGGGTTAGGTTAAGGCGCAACTTGGGTTAGGTTAAGGCAGAAGTTGGGTTAGGTTAAGGCAGAAGTTGGGTTAGGTTAAGGCAGAAGTTGGGTTAGGTTAAGGCAGAAGTTGGGTTAGGTTAAGGCAGAAGTTGGGTTAGGTTAAGGCAGAAGTTGGGTTAGGTTAAGGCAGAAGTTGGGTTAGGTTAAGGCAGAAGTTGGGTTAGGTTAAGGCAGAAGTTGGGT
>NW_026045748.1:40000-42500 GCF_023898315.1 Schistocerca nitens
CGGCCAGCACGCCGGGCGCCCCCCCCTCACCGGCCGGGGACGGTCCCACCCAGCCACCGCCGCGTATCGCTTCATACCCACATGCCCACTCACGTTCGTGGGTATGACGGGTGTCGCTGAAGCAACCGGTTAATACCTGTACCGATCGTCGATATCAACGATTCACCTCCAGCGCGAACAACCGCGCAACAACGGATTTCCAGTTCATTTGCGTAACTTGGGCAGCAAACGTAGACATCCATCTACATTTGCGACTTCTACGAGTCTTGCATGCCTGGATGTTGTGTGTCACGACGCACTCCATCAGCATACATACACGCTGCGACGTGTGCACGAAAGAACACGTGGAAGGTGGCCAGCGTACGTATACGAATGCCATTGCACAGCTGCGAAGCGCATTCAACACGCGAACTCCTGACCGACGAGCTAGAGGTGACAGGAGGGGAGGGGGGGGCGGGGGCGATATACGTCCTATTGCAGTACACAATACAGTGGATAGCGGGACCATGTGGAAAGTAAGCAACACTCGCAAGATGTGAGGGTACGCACCGTAAAATGAATCAATACGCAGAACACCACAGTGTGCGCGAAGTGAACTATGTTGAGATGGTTGCAATTAGGCAACGCTACACGAATTCCTAGAGTCATATAACTAACAATTACAGGGCAGGTTAGGGCGCAACGTAGGTTAGGTTAGGGCGCAACGTGGGTTAGGTTAGGGCCCAACGTGGGTTAGGTTAGGGCCCAACGTGGGTTAGGTTAGGGCCCAACGTGGGTTAGGTTAGGGCCCAACGTGGGTTAGGTTAGGGCCCAACGTGGGTTAGGTTAAGGCGCAACTTGGGTTAGGTTAAGGCGCAACTTGGGTTAGGTTAGGGCGCAACTTGGGTTAGGTTAGGGCGCAACTTGGGTTAGGTTAGGGCGCAACTTGGGTTAGGTTAGGGCGCAACTTGGGTTAGGTTAGGGCGCAACTTGGGTTAGGTTAGGGCGCAACTTGGGTTAGGTTAGGGCGCAACTTGGGTTAGGTTAGGGCGCAACTTGGGTTAGGTTAGGGCGCAACTTGGGTTAGGTTAGGGCGCAACTTGGGTTAGGTTAGGGCGCAACTTGGGTTAGGTTAGGGCGCAACTTGGGTTAGGTTAGGGCGCAACTTGGGTTAGGTTAGGGCGCAACTTGGGTTAGGTTAGGGCGCAACTTGGGTTAGGTTAAGGCGCAACTTGGGTTAGGTTAAGGCGCAACTTGGGTTAGGTTAAGGCGCAACTTGGGTTAGGTTAAAGCGCAACTTGGGTTAGGTTAAGGCGCAACTTGGGTTAGGTTAAGGCAGAAGTTGGGTTAGGTTAAGGCAGAAGTTGGGTTAGGTTAAGGCAGAAGTTGGGTTAGGTTAAGGCAGAAGTTGGGTTAGGTTAAGGCAGAAGTTGGGTTAGGTTAAGGCAGAAGTTGGGTTAGGTTAAGGCAGAAGTTGGGTTAGGTTAAGGCAGAAGTTGGGTTAGGTTAAGGCAGAAGTTGGGTTAGGTTAAGGCAGAAGTTGGGTTAGGTTAAGGCAGAAGTTGGGTTAGGTTAAGGCAGAAGTTGGGTTAGGTTAAGGCAGAAGTTGGGTTAGGTTAAGGCAGAAGTTGGGTTAGGTTAAGGCAGAAGTTGGGTTAGGTTAAGGCAGAAGTTGGGTTAGGTTAAGGCAGAAGTTGGGTTAGGTTAAGGCAGAAGTTGGGTTAGGTTAAGGCAGAAGTTGGGTTAGGTTAAGGCAGAAGTTGGGTTAGGTTAAGGCAGAAGTTGGGTTAAGGGATGGTGTGTGTGGGGGGGGGTGGGGTGGCGAGGTTCGTTGATAGTGATGGTAGTAAGTGGACGCCTGAGGCACTATCAGATATGTCACGTCAGTTGCACTTGTGGCTCATGGCAGGTGGCGCGCCCGTTCTGTGTTTGTGGCAAAGGAGTGGCACACCTGTGTCTTTCATTCCTGCCATTGTTTATGTGCTGTGAGATGCGGCAGTGTGGTGCTGTTGGGTGCACCCCTGTGTAGGACATGTGTGGGTGTTGGTGGCGTATCTGAGCAATGGTGGTTGTAGGAAGAGTGGGATATTCAGTTTTCTGGTTCGACGTCCCGGTCTGGTTATCATAGTGTGGATGGTGTACTGTGGCCGAGAGGATGCACTGGATGTTGTTCCATGCTGGTACTTAGATGTTGTGTCTGCGTCTGTTACATGCATAGACTAGTGGGTGATGGAGTGTGTGGGTGACGTGTGGTTGACATTGTGTGCACAGACGTTCAGCATGTATAGGGACAGTTGTATGTGTTATCTGTATTCCGATGACTGCGCGTATTACTAAGCACCGCCGTGTATAAGCTTAATGTATGTATAGTCAATGCCTGTTCTATCTCTGTACAGTAGTAGCGGTGCGACTGCACTAGCTAGCTACACCTCGCGGCATCGTCCCCCGGTGTATGGCATATGATTATAAACATTCTGTCTATTAGTCAAAACCGGTGGTGTGACTACGTCACATGTTTGAG